>NW_004524906.1:779066-780790 GCF_000260255.1 Octodon degus
TGCCCATTCAGTGTTCAGAATAGTCAGTATGCAAATGAATGCACTGCTTGAGTGATGATCAGGTAAACCTATACGTGGCTAAAGAGGCTGCCTTTCTTCCAGTGAAGGTGTTTGTCCCCTCTGTCAAAGATAATGTAGCTAAGTGTACAAGGAGTTGTTTCTGCATTTTCTGTTCTATTTCATTGACTTTCAGGTCTGCTTTTATCTTTTTGCCAGTACCATGTTGTTTTTATCATGGTGGCTTTGTAGTATAACTTCAAATCAAGGATTGTGGTGTCCCCTGCCTCGCCCTTGTTGTTCAGAATTGTTTTTGCTATTCCAAGTCTCTTCTAGTTCCATTAGATGGCCAGTGTCTCATTATTTTCTTTATTGTGTTAGTATTTTTAAAATATGATTTTATTGGTACATTTTAGATATACATAACAATCACCTTCATCAAAGAGAGTTTGTACCTGTCCCTGATATCATTTTTACCCCCATTCGCTTACCCTCCCTTCAAACCTTCATACCATTGCCAATTTCTCATTGAGGACTTTTGCATTTATGCTAATTAGGGAGATTGGCTTATACTTCACTTTTTTGGTAGGATCTTTCTCTGATTTTGGTTTTGGAGTGCTGCTTGCAGGAATGAGTATAGAAGCATTGCTTATCTTTCAATTTCATTGCAGAGTTAGAGGAGTAGTGACATCAGATCATCTCTAAAATTCTTGGGGAATTTAGCAGTGAATCTGACAGAACCTGGGCTTTTCTTTGATGGTAGTTTTTTTTTTTTTTTTTTTTGGTGGTGGTGGTGGGGGGGAGCTGGGGATTGAACTCAGGCCTTTGTGCTTGCCAGGGAAGTGCTTATTCTACTGAGCCATCTCCCTGGCTCCTGTTGGTAGTTTTCTAAACATGACTTTTTAAAATTTTGTTGACTGATATTGGGTTATGTAATTTTTAAAACTATTTTCTTGATTCAGCTTTGTTAATTTATATATCTATATCTATGTGTATGTCTATGTGTATATCTATATCTATCTCTCTATGAATCTGTCTCTTTCTTATGAGTTTTTCACCTTTCTAGAGTACAAGTTCTGAATGTAGCCACTGATGATTGTTATGGCTGGTGTTCAGATGTCTCCCCAAAGCCTCGTGTGATTTTAGGTGGGAGTTTTCAGAAATGGCTGGAACTAGGGTATGTGATCCTGGTATTAAGCATGTGATGCTCCTAGTATTAACTGAGGATAGGATGTGTGATCACTGAATCAGTCACTGGTTGGTTCAGCATAACTGTGTGTGTGTAATGGGAAAGCCCCTGGGTGTGGACCTGGAACTACCAAAGTGTACATAACCTAGAGGAGGTAGAAGGGAGATGAAGGCTGTTGCTGCTATTGCTTCTTTGCTATTTCACTGTTTTGCTGTCTTTGGCTTTCCATGAATCACTTCCCCTTTGCTATGACCCACTCCATGCCACGCTGCCTTTGAACCAGCCAAATATGAACTGAAACCTCTGCAGACTGTGAGCTAAAACAGTCTTGTTTTAGACTGTCTTAAGCCTTTTGACTTTGAGTGCCATGTATTTTGTTTCAGTAACAAGAAAATGAAGACAATGATCTGGATTTCTTCAAAATGCCTTGTTTTGCCACCATTTTCATTCTTAATCACATGGATTTGATCTCCTCCACTGTTTTTTGATAAAGTTGGCTTATGGGTTGTGCATTTGACTTAATCTTTCAAAGAACCAA
>NW_004524906.1:782060-799137 GCF_000260255.1 Octodon degus
ACTTCTATAAGGGCTCTCCTAGTAATTTAGATGTCAGTGTATTTAATTGGGTGTTTTCCTACACACTTATCAACTGTGGATATTATAATATATATTATTATGTTACAGGGTTAGAAAATACTGAGCGCTCTCATTCTGTACAAAGTTCAAACTACTACAATATTTAATATAATGATTAAAATATGATCTAAATAACATTAATCATTTTTCTAGCATAATCATGTATTCTCTTAAAACAGTATATACAATTCTTGCTTTACTTTAAATCCTTAGAAAAATGTAGAGAAAATATGAGGTTGTTTAAATTCTAAGAGTTTTGATAGTCTTTTTTTAAACATTTTTTTATTTTTAAAATAATACAAAAATTAGTAAATAATATTAGAAATGATAACAGAACTTCATTAAACAAAATGATAGGAATTCAACAATGCTTGTTATATTGATTAGCTCTGCAATTGCCAGTATACTTAAAGTCATGAGCAAGATACAGCCAGGAACAGACCTCACAACACATATAGAATTCTACCTCCAAACAATAA
Source organism: Octodon degus (assembly GCF_000260255.1). Classification (NCBI taxonomy): domain Eukaryota; kingdom Metazoa; phylum Chordata; class Mammalia; order Rodentia; family Octodontidae; genus Octodon; species Octodon degus. The sequence goes on from NW_004524906.1 coordinate 782,600, forward strand.
CCTCCTCACCAGTCACCTTTCTGTCCTCCACAGCACAAGTTGCCTCAGGCAAGGTTAATATTCTTCCTCTTCATACTATGCTATTCTGTACATTCTTCATATTTTTGGGTTAAAAAGTAATATGATTCAGAATGGATTGATACAGATTCTGATAAAAATCTAAGGTTTTGATTTTTATGGTGAAAGAGTGAATCCCTAAAATCATCATGCATTTTTAGCTAAGTTTTGGTGCAAAGGAAATACATTATTGAACTTGGTTATTTGTCAAGAAGGGAAAAAAATAATTAAGCAAAAAGCACAGTGGATACAGGCAGCTAAATTTGATGAGTACTTCAGAAATCAAAATTACTCATCTTGAGGCTCTTCCTTGCAGGAAGCTGCTACTACCTAGAGCACTCGTGCTTGAGGGTTACAGATACATCATGCTTGATAAGCAGGCAGGTGAGTGAGCTAAAGGGTGGACAGCACTCAGCCACAAGTAGCCTCCAGATTTTTACTGATGTGGATTGTGCCCCTTCCTCCCTCCCTCCGTCCCTCCGTCCCTCCCTCCCTCCCTCCCTTCCTTCCTTCCTTCCTTCCTTCCTTCCTTCCCTCCCTCCCTCCTGGGATTATAGGCACGTGCCTCCACAGCCAGTCTCAATTGCCCCAGGGGCAGGGCTGGCACAACATGCAGGGGATTGAACCCTGGCTGCTGCACTCTGTCTAAGCAGATGCTTTAGTCCACTGAACTATCTGGCCAGCCCTGCTGCTTCCTTTCTCACAAGCCTAATCATTCATTCTGGTTTCTCTCTTTCTCTTTGAGATGCAACTGGAAAGAACTTTGTGAATTTAGTGGCCATGGACATTTAGTACAAATTGCTACGAAGAACAAAGCACTTAAACTATGTTTTGTGTGATTTTCCTTCACACTAGAAGTGGAGAACCAAGTAGAAAGACCAGGAGTGTGGGATCTAAATACCTCTGGCCCACATTCTTAGAGTGACCAGCCTATCTCTGCCAAGCACCTTCCTAATATCTGAGATCCTTTTTCTGGGTTAGGTCAGAATTTAGTGAATGACAGAATTCAGTGAGTGAATAAGTTATAAACCTTGCCTTCTTAGATTGAATTCATTGTTCTTAAGGATAAATAGAAAAAAGATAAAGTTATAGAACCTTAGAATTGAAAATGACATTGAGATAATCTGGTAATTTGAGGCATGTCATTTAGCAATCTATAGATTTCCTGGCACCGCATGCCTGCACTGGCCCTGCCCCTGGGCGTGCTGAGCCAGCAATGGAGTTCGGGCATGGAGGTGTATGCCTATAATCCCAGCATGAGGGAGGCTGAAAACAGGAGGATCACTATTAGTCTGAGTTGTGTAGTGAGACCCTGCACACACACACACACACACACACACAAAATCGATAGATTAATTCTCTCAGTTATAAAATGAAGAGATTATAGTAGTCACTCTCAGACTTTGATTTGATTTTAAGGGAGGTTAGAATTTATGTACACGTTATATGAGTTTAGAATTTCATTTCATTTCTTTTGAAAAGTACTATGGTAAGAATGTTTTCTAGTCCTAGCCAATTTGCATGCTGAGTCATGACTCCCAAAATGATAGTAATAAGACTTGGGGCCTTTGAGGAATGATTAGATCATGAAGGCTCTGCCCTTATAACACAGGCTTGAAGGAGCTTGCTGTCCCTCCACCAAATGAGGACATAGAGACAGTGCCATCTATGAGGAATGGGCCTTAGGAGACAGGAGATCTGTTGGCACCTCTCTAGGACTTTCCTGTGTCCGGAACTATCAGCACTAAATTTCTATTGCTTGTAAATTACTCAGTCTAATGTCCTTCATAATGGCAGCCTGAAAAGGCTAAGACAGACAGGTCTCATGTGAGCACATATTCCTATGAGATAAGATGGCAAATGCTCACAATGAAGTCTCCTGAAGTCATCCAGTCTCTTAGGTCTCCCTGCTGGTAACCACCACAAGCTGATTTCTTACAGAGATGGTTTGCGCATTTGCAGCCATAAACACATCTGTTCATTTACCTGTGCCTCCTATCCTTTCAGTTAGTAATATTCTCATACAGTACTATGTTCTTCATAGTTTTTTACTTAATGTACCTCTCAGACACTGTTCCTAATCAGTGTTGTTAAATACTAATTCATTCTTTCAAATGGCTTTATGTCATTCCATTATAGGTGATACTTTACTCATAGGCATATGGTAATTTATTTATGAATGTATTACCAGCATATTCTTTCTAATAATTTCTCTATTATAAATTTTTATAATATTTCTTTATTATAAACAATGACATAAATAGTATATTATGTGTACTGTTTTATTTCACATGTGTGAAAATATTTCTTTAAGATTAATTGCTAGGATGAGGGTTGTTGGGTCAGTGAGAGCAGGTATGTTAACTGAATTTGGAGACAGCTGGGATGCTCTCCATGAAGACTGCAGTGCCTTTCACCTCCACTAAGAGTATGTGTGTGCACATGAGTGTGCTTATACCTCATCAGTACGGTATTTTTACTATTTTAATTTTTCCATACAATTGGCGAAAGTATTATTTCATTGTAGCTTTAGCTTGATTTTCTTTTACCATGAAAGTGTGGTCTAATATCTTTTCATGGACTGCAATTTGTCAAATTTAGGGAGATGTATTGATTGCTAGTAAGACTCATCTGGATTTATAAATTGTACATAACAGCTAGAACTGACGCGGTGTGATATTCAAGCCATATGTATTTCAGTTTTTATGAAGAGCCTTTGGTTTGTCCCTCCCACGGCTGTTGGCCTTCTGTGTGGATTTCTAAGGCTTTCATGAATGAAGGAAGCCAGGCCTTGGTTGGTGTTATTGTCACACTGCCAGTTTGCTACTGTTAGTTCTAGGGTGGGTTTTCATTGGAAATATTATTCTCATGTGGTTAAATTTGTCCAACTTTACTTAAGTGGTTCTGGATTTTGTGCTACATTAAAGAAGGGCTTTCCTTCTATGAAACTAAACAGAAACAAAGCTCTGTTTTTTTCCCAGTTATGCTCATGGCTTTATCTTAATGATAGGTCACTCAACTTACATAATTTTGAAGAATTTTGAAATTGGTTTTTAAAGTTTACAAGCAGCTTGCCTAGTACAAGATCATCCCATTTCTGTGCTTATTAGGGTCATACTTAAAATCTCTATACAAATCAGCATGCCACCTCCTGTTAAGTTTATATCTACACTTGTCCCTCAAAGCTTCATGTGTTCATGTGTTCATGTGTGGGCTGGTGGGAGGTGACTGGGTCATGGGGGTGTGAACTCCTTGGTGGATTAGTCCAGGGATGAGGCTATTGCTGAAAGTGATTTTGCGAGGTAGAGCCTGGTCAGAGGCAGGCATCTGGGGCTGTGGCTGGGAAAGATTTGTCTCCCTGTCTGCCCGCTGCCTTTACTCTCTAACTCTGCTTCTTAATTTCCATGCCACACCCATCTCTCCTCTGCCTTATCCCTGTGCCATGCCATCCTGCCTTGGAGCCAGCTGAGTGGGGTCTGAAACCTCTGCAAACTGCCAGCCAACATCTGTTTTTCCTCCTCTAAGTTGTGGGTGGTGGGTATTGTGTCTCAGTGACCAGGAAAGTGACTAAGACAGTGTCACAACAACGATTTTTATTTCCTCTGAAAAGTTCCTGTGTGTTTGTCCTTTTGTTATGAAATTTCTGGCTAGCACCTTAAAACGTATGCTACAGGAGTCTGATGATAGCAGAAGTCTCTGTCCAGGTCCTAACCTGAGTGGTAGTGTCTCATGTTTCTGTCTCTCAGGAGACTGACTGGATTTGGGTTCAGGTAGTAACTTTAAAAAAAAAATCTATCTATCTATCTATCTATCTATCTATCTATCTATCTATCTATCATCTATCTATCATTTATGTAGTATCAGATCTCACTTTGCAGCTCCACCTTGTAGTGATCCTTCTGTCTCAGCTTCCCCAATGCTGGGATTACAGGACTGCACCACCACACCTGGTTTCAGAGGTGGGAGCAGCATAAGGACAGCACACTGTGTAGTACTAGGAGTTGAACCTGGGTCCTTGTGCTTGCCAGGCAGGTGGTTAGACCATTGAGCTATGCCCTCAGCCTAGGGTAGCAGCCTATTAAGGAGGTTTGTGTCTACCTCTGTTTATTGAGTAAAATTCCATTGAATTCTTGAATATACTTTTATCATTTAGTTTTCCTTGATTGCATATTAGAATATTCTAAGATTAGACCTTCTTCCTTTCAATTCTTTAGGGCTAGAAAAAGAGATTAAATGGAATTTCTAAAACAACCTACATTATACTTCATAAAGATGCTGTGTTAGTGGAAGGGGGTATTTACTTTGGGGGTCATTGATCTCAAGCCCAGTGCACTGACATTGCTGTCCACCTCCAAGTGTGCACAGCAGAGTTGGCTGAGGGATGTCGTTGTTCTTTGTCTAATAAAGTCCAATGCTGAACATAATGGAATGTAAGATCTAAATACAGTGGTGTAAAAGAGTGTCCTGTGGCAGAGGAGGGTGCCCCTTGTGGAGCACAAACAAACACCAGGAACAACGCTCCTTCAGGACAGAAGAGGCATCCTGACAAGAAGCAAGATGTGATGAACAAAGCTACTTTAGTCAAAGCCTTTTCTTTTGGAAATTTTCAGGCCTTCTCTTTTGGCCCATTCATGTAGTTTCAGAGTTTATTTCCAGAAAATTCAAAACTTCCAAGTCTTTTTCTTTAAAATTATCACATGCTTGTATATCTCTCCTTGTGCCGTGATTCTGTGTCAAGTAGCTGACTGCACACAAGAGCAATGAGTGCCTGGTTTATTGGTTGAAATACAGATATCTTAGGAAAAAGGAGACCTTGAAGGAAAATCTGATAAGATGCCACCTTGTTCCTCTCCCCTGCCTGGAGTCAGCAGGTGAAATGTTTGCTTTCAGTCCAAATGCTCCAGTGCATGCATCACCCTACAGGCATCTGTAAACCATGGGCGTCTTCTCACCTTCTGCCCCTGAACACTTGCTGTATTGTTCCTAGTCTTTTCCTCCTGGTCTTCTATACTTCATCCTTGCGGCTTAGCCAGTGGCACCTCCCGTGACATGTTTTCTGCTCACCTGACATCTTCTGTGGGAGTTGGCACTGAGTCCCCACCAACATTTTTCTTGGGCTGTCTGCTTTATTTCTGTTTCTAGCACATCAGGGAGACCACCCCTACCTCGGCATCAGGAATGCTGCTCTTCATTTATTCAGTGGGAAAATGCAACAGCATATATTTTGGTCAACTTGAAACAAATTTATTAGAGGTGTATATGACATAGTCAAAGTCCAATTTTAGTGCTAAATTTATATAGTTATACAAATATACTTATAATCACATGTTATAGGAAATGTTTTTTCAGGAATGGTATTATTTTCCCTTGTCATATTTCATAAAACAATTGTATTCAGACTAATCACAGGCAGCTTCCTCGTTGACTGGTGACATTGAAGGACTATTTATTTTTTTGTCACCAAACAATATTTCTCAGAGTAAACAACCTCTGTTTCCATTAAGTTGTTTGAAATCTAGTGCTACTTAAATTGTGTATAACTTCACAAATACCCATGAATAAATTACTGGGATATTGGTATTTTTCATTCATTTATGAAGTTGTGAATTTCACAATGTAATGGCATGTTCTACTTCTTAAAGATTTGTGCAGGATAATGTTCATGATTTATTAAATGTGAACTTTGGCCACAGACAAACTATTAGACTTTCAATAAGTTCCTTCTTTTCTGTTGCTGATTCTATTAGGTGACTGCTCCCAGATGGTATTACTAACATGTTTTTATTAATTGGTCTTATTTATGTAGTAACTTGATGTTCAGTATAAGATAACTTAGAAAATGTCTTAATATGAGAAATATGTGAATACTTCAGCCTGAAAAGAATTTGTTTTTTCTGAAGGCTTGTTAAGGAAAGAAATCCTTCAACTTCCTGACATGGTACACATGCCTATAATCCCAGAATTCGGGAGATTGTGGCAGCAGGATTGCTGAGGTCCAGGTCAACGTGGGTTATGTAACGAATCCAAGGCAAACCTGTTCTAAAATGTCTTGCTCTGTCTCAAACAAACAAGCCCTCAACCTATTTGGGCATATATTTTAGTGTTTTATTTGAAAACAAGATTTTGTTTCTGTCGTAGGCACTGTAATAAGATTATCTGATAGAAAACAAAGGGATTTATTTAACTACTGTTAACATGACTTGTTGTAGGTCATAGGAAGATCGTAAAATGAGATCAATTCTTTTTTTGTGAGACTTGCTTCAAAGTCGGCTAAATCTAGCTTTGAGTCATGCAAAGCATTAACTTCTTAAATGATTTTTGGGCAAACTTCTTAGATACTATGAACCTGTTTTCTTCTCCATGAAAAAGTTAAAAGCACATACCTTAAAAAGTGGTTAAGGAACTTGGGAGGCTGAAAACAGGAGAATCACTATAAGTCCAATCTAGGTAGTGAGATCCTGTAGACCACGTAGGAATTATAATATGCACACACATATTAGGTTCTTATTGTCCTTTTGAACCCTAAAACTTCTATTGCTATCCTATGTGCCTTTCTAGTGGGGTACCCACTGAGGTCTCACAATTTGCTTCTGTTTTGGAAGGACTACTCTGCCAGCTCCCTTCTCCAGCATCTAGGATTTTATTCAGTACTTCTTAGCATTTGACAGCGTAAGGGTCATCTGAGGAGCTTGATAAAGTGCAGATTCCAATTCTGGGTGTCTGACGTGAGGCCCAAGATTCTGCATTTCTATCGAGTTTTTTGGAGTTATTGATGCTGCTGTCCTGTGGACCACACTGTGGATATCAAGGACCTGACATGATGCAGGACTATGAGAACTGATTAGAAACTCAATTGTTCACCTCCATGGGTAGCACAGGAAGAAACAAATGGTATTTTGGTATGTAGGCTTTCAGAGTGTTCCACAGAATTCATTTATCCTCATATTGCTCTCAATGGAAGATGAATAAAAATTTCCATTAAGGAACATCTTTCAAACCAGAATATAAATAAGGGCTCTACACTCTCAGTGGGACAGGGTACAAAAACTCAAATTTACATTGTACCTTGGAATTCCTTTGAGTGAGAAGAGCAAGCACATTCTAGAGAACTGGGCCCAGTTTAGAAAAGATGATGATTACTGTGCTGGGGTTTTTACATTGCTGGATACTTGAAAAATGAAAGCCAAATGCAAATTTCTGGCCAGAACAGTGCTGGAAGTTTTATGCCAGTAATATTTTTCCTTGTGAAATGTCTTTTGGAATGACTTTTAGATCTGAGTCAGCTAAGCTGAACCCATTTTCTGAAATTTTGTTTCTGGAAGCATTTAATTGAAAGAAAAAAACCTCAAGAATTCACCCAGGGTTGAAGGTCTTGCAGAAATTGGGAAGGGCCTGGAAATAGCAACAAGGAGAATAAATTAAACTGAATGAAATCTGCACACTATTAGGATGAAATTGGTGAGGGGAAGAGAAGCTCAGCAAGAGGGAATGCAGGAAATCAGATTTCCAATACAGCTTCAATCCTGAGAGGGTGCACAGAGAAGGGTTGGGAACCAGGAACTGCTGTATGCTGAAAAGGTGGCAGGAACTGCAAGTCCAGCAGGGGCTGGCGATCCCCAGTGTAGTCTGATCTCATCTGAGAGATTTCAGATTCAAAATCTCATTCAGATGGAAACCCTCATACGCTATGCTACTTTTCCCCAAAATGTTAACCTCCACCCCAGCCTTAAAGAATATTCTCTTAAGAACTTTGCTCATTAGAATAAGCAGAACCAGAATGCCGGTATCTGGAAGTGACATTAAACACAAGGCAAATGAGTCTTAGTTTAGGAAACTGACTGTTTTCATTTTACTACATATATAATTTTTGTGTGCTTGCATGGTTTGCTAGAAAAAGAGAAGAATCTACTAATAATTCCTATTCCTCATCCTATTCTCTCTGTGTGTCTGTGTCTGTGTCTCTATCTCTATCTCTGTCTCTGTCTCTGTCTGTCTGTCTGTCTGTCTGTCTGTCTCTCTCTCTCTCTCACACACACACACACACAAACACACACTCACATACTCATGGGTGTACACAAGAGAACACATCATTTCTGTCTATACCCCTTGTAAGAGTGATACCTTATGTGATCAGAAGGTATGTGCTATGTCACAGTCTGGCGAAAACTGAAGTCAAGGTAAGTGCTGATAATGTACTATAAATACAGCACACCAGTATTAAATTATATCACTTAAATGATTCACCTAACACTAATCATAACCAAATAAAATAACTAAGGAAATATGAACAAGCTTGGAATAAAGGACCAAGAGAAGGAAATTAAAGATATAAATCCTAATAATAAATCTAATGGGTTAAACTAGCCTTCAAATACTATCTCAGATGAAAACTATAATAATCCCTTTTTACAAGTAATACTTTAAAAATCACTAGCTCAAAAATTTTGAAAGCCAGTACCTTTTATTGCCACTTTGGTTCAGATTTCTGCAATCACCAATGTCTTAGCCTAAAAATATTGGCTGGAAGACATGTTGCAATTAGGGGAAAGAACTAAAGACCTGAAAGTTGCAGGCAGCATATGATGGTGCTCAGCTCTCTCCTTGAACTTCAGCTGTAAAGGTTCCTGACTGTCTGCTTCTGTTACTTGATCAGGAGTCTTGTCTAGGTTCTTGATGTTCTGAGCATAGAATTGAGCAGGACATCCCAAAGAAGCAACAAGATCAGAGATTTATTGGAAACTGATGTTTTGAAAACTTGATGTTCTGTGTTGCATGAGTGTGTAGAAGCAGCCCTGTGTCCTGTTCCAATGTGCCTTGAAGGCATCATTGTAATCCGATGCATTTCACCTGGTGAAAGCTACCATTCATTCCTGATAGTCTGTGCTGTGTCCTCACCACACTGTACAGTATTGTGCTGGGCCAGCATCATGGAGTAAGGAATTTCCTTTCCATCTGACAGGTTTCAGCCCTGGAAAGGCCTGTGGTATAAGGGTTTGTGTTTGGACAGGAGAAGGTCTTATAGTATTGAGGTATTAAGGTTGTAAGTCAACCTTCAAATGCCTTTAATAAATATTTACATGCTCAGTACTAAAATAGTCAAGTCAGCACAGTAGAGTAGCAGTGTATTTTATGTATTTTCTATTAGCAAGAACAGGGAGCAAGTGTTTCATTGTCATTTACCATTACTTTGAGATAAGGGCATATTTTCAATATTTCTTTCTGTTTTTAAAGAATGCTTACAGATTTGTTTTGCTTTATTACTAGTAACATGCATAATAAATGGTTTTCTTATCTCCTATGATTTCCCTATGCAAGAGACAGATATTGAAATCTCTTGTGCTGTCATAATGAAGGGTCTGTCCATACTTCTCATGTCATGACCATGTGTATTCTAAGATTAATGAAAACATGGATTGACATTCTCTTAGACTCAATTATGAGGACACAAAAGTGAGGACAGTTTGAGTTGAATATGACATAGAAGTGAAGAAAACTGGATTCTGGAGATACTACTTGGGTTTGACTCCAAATTCCACTAGCTACTGAACTCCTCTCTGCTTTTCTTTCAGCATATGTAAAATAGAACAATGATACTTCACAACACTGGGCAAAGACTGAATGATTTGTTGTTAAAAGTAGAAGAGTGGCTAACACATGGTAGGCTACTTGGAGGTGCTTGCCTTGTAGGGCTGACCTTGTTATCAAAGAAGTATATCCATGCCTGTGAGGTTTCACTAATGGAGCATTAGAGGCTGGGGAGAGAGGATAAGGGTGCCCAACAGCCTCCATGTGCTTGTGGTTACATTTCACAGTTGGTGCCTCAGATAAAGCTTTCTGCTTTTCATTAGAGATGCATAAAAAATAAACATAAAAGAAGTTTGGTTGATTGTAAGAGGGCACGTGCACATTGCTTTTGCAGTTATAGTGATCCATTCCAGTGATAATAGTTGTTCCCTCATCTGCTAATGCTGATTGGAAAGGACATTTGCTGGAGATGGAGCCCTCAAACCTGTGGTCTTATCATGGACTGTGGCGGAGAGGGCTGACAGTGTGTCCCCTGTACGGTCCTGGAAATAGCACATTGTTGTGTCCTGGTACATTAGCCTCTTGGTAATTATGGGTTTGGGATTTCATTTATATCTGATAGCCAAAATATAATTAGATAAAACAAGAATGTAATGCTGTCAAGTTTTAAGCCTTTTAGAGAAATCTCAATTAGGTTGATAATCTGTTCCCTGATCATATTTATTGACCTGATGGAAACATTTTCTGTGGATGTTTATCATTCATCCCTATTTTATCCTCTTCTAATGGGAAAAATGAACATTTGAAAGTTTTCTTTCTGAAATAAAGAGATAACCTGGTTCAAATATCCTTTGGTCCCAGTAACTATTACAGATCTGAAAGGGATTTGGGCTGTAATTATCTTGGGTAATGCTAAGGTGGCATCCACAACCACTTTTCTCTTTCCTGGGTGCTAAAAATCTACCTGTTCAGTGCATCGTCTGAGAACTTTCTAAAACAAATTGTTAAATTCAGTGCTCTGAAATTTCAAATGTGAATTTTCTTTTCTCTTTCAAAATTAAGACAGTGCTTATCTTTATCTTACCTTTGGTAATTTCCACTCTCCCTGATTTATCAAATTACTGAATACATTTTAAGACCATACCTACAATTTCTTCTTGTTCCTGTGGTATAATTCATGTGAATTTGAATTGAGACTTGAATCTATTTTAACCGATTGGGTTGTGTTATTATCACTTGATGAGCTTTGCACATTAACTTACTCATAATATATTTTGTACAAGTCCCAATTTCAGTTTTATCTGAGGAACTTCCCACCCAAAATACCTAAGTGTGTCTTACAAATCCCCCACCAAACTCATTGTTTCAGATACTTATAGCCAAGTCATTTTTGGGAGTGAGAGAAATGGGGATATATGTCATTTGATATGTATTTATTTCAGATTCACAATGTTCAGGTAAAATGTTGGTATCATCAACATTGTTTTTATTGTTTTATGGTAACAAAAATCAACTTAATATGAAACTCTGTAGGAATTTTGAGGCCAATTACTGAGATTGGAATATGATCTAATTTCCAGATAAGTGAGAACTTGGACTTGGAAACTGGTCCTATGGAAAGTCATCACCTCGGCAGGGCTTTCTGTTGTCTGTGCTTGTGCAGTGGTATGATTCTGTCATCTTCATCAAGGCTGACCATCCAAACCAGGGAGGTTCTGGTTCAGGAGGTGTGAGGTTATATTCAGAAGCAGAAAATTTTGACTTGCTGCCTGGTGATACTCAGGGCAAGTCAAATTTGGGAACAAATGAGCTGATCAGTGTTTCTCTAGATTAATTCCCAGGTGTGCTTGTTATAACACAAACCCCTGGACCTCACCCTGAGTCCCTGATTCAGTTGGCCTTGGGTGGGCCTGAGAAGTCATATTTCAGCACATGATCATGTGATAAGAACAGCAAGATAAGGAGCTTGATAGCTTTTGGTTGGCAGAACCCTTTATGTCTGATTTATTTTTTACATTTCAACCTCACTGGTGTTTTCTCATGTATGATCCAGGCTCTTGTTTCGAAGCCTCTAGCAAAGACACTTAAATATGTCAACAAAAGCTCACAGTGGATTTCAATGAATGAGTAATGGATTAAGGTATATTTATGTAAGTTTGGCTTAAAAATCTACTTCCTGTAAGTGCTGGTTTCCCAAACTACATCTGAATTGTCCTGACCAAGTTAGAAGTCATTAGCAACCACATCCAGTTTGCCATTCAACCTTGCTTGCATGTAGTAACAGAGAACACAAAATACCTAAGGCTGTCATGAGCGGTAGGGACTTAGGTGACTTCAAAAAAGAAATCTAGGACATAAGGGACTAGTTATTCTCTTAGCAACAAAAGAGAATCTGTTCCTTTGGCCATGATCCATCTATATTGGCCTGAAATAAAAAGGGAAAACTTGCCTTTAGTGTATATTAACAAGTTTTATAGGATTTTAGGCTTTGAAAGTTTAGTGAGTGTCTGAGATCTACTATTGATGGTGGATTTAATTTTACAACTTTTAGCTCTTCATTGAGAAAATTCTATGAATTTTCTTTTTTTTGTATTGAGAAGCTCTGGTAGAATTCTATACCTCTTGCAAAGGTCTCCAGATGGAAGTCTGCCTGTGCTTGCCATTTCATTTTCAGCCCCAGTGCTGTATAATTCTGATTCATCTGACATAGGTTTTGATTTTATCACAAGTACTTACTGACACATTTCATGCTAGGGAGCAAACCAGGTTATAGTGAAATTTTCCCTTGGAAATCATCTCACTTTTCTGTTGTAATTTTGAGCGGTGAAAGGTAAATTCCAAATAGGTAAAAATCATGAAACAAAACTGAAAAAAAGGAAAAAAAAACCCCAACATGGTATTGTCCACCACATCCCTTGCCCCACCTTTGCATGAGGATGGAATTTTTACTTTGATTCACAGAGCTTGATAGGTGTGAAATAGGGGCTTTTGGTGACTGCAGCTCAAGGAAGGACCTGGGTACTTACCTTCTGGGTACATCCTCATCCATGGTTAGTATGGGAGGGCCATGGTGAAGCTCTTCAGGGCTCTGACAAGGAATGGCCCTGTAGGCAAGCAACCTTGAGACAGCAGCTATAAATTATCCCTGGGGGAGGCTGATCCTTGGAAAGCAGTGTGTTGTTTGGAGATGGAGTTGCCTACAGGATTACACACTTGTGTCTAGAAGAGAGCTTTAAAGAAATGGGAAATGAACAGTACTCTCCCTCTTCTGCTTCCAAAGAGCGTCTCTATAGTGGAGACCTGGTTTAACTCCTTCCTAAGTCATATGGCAGGGACAATGGGATTAGAAGGAAACTGTTTATATTAGTAGAGCAAGAGCTGCTCTAGAAAGAGGACCACTGTCAGCAGCTCTGCTTCCTAAGGGTGACTCTTGCTCAGTACTTCCTGCTCAGATTTACCAATAAGAGTCAAGACATGAAAAAATTTTCTTTCCTCTTCCAATCGGTGTCATTTGTCTTCTTGACCCTAGTGAAGTCCTTGGATATGAGCCCACCAGATCTTCATGGAAAGCTTCCTGACGTTGTCAAGGGCAGCCTGCTCCTTGTAGTGGGTTTATAGGCACAACGGTATGACTCTAACACTCAGGGAGAGTACCTTGAGGTACAAGGACTATTTATTCATTTTACATATCTCTGTGGAGCTAGTTCTGTGAACCACCTGCCAGGGTTTGGGGGAAACTGCAAAATGGGCATAGATCTTGTGTGGGGAGGTGCAAGCTGTTCTCTGAGGTTTTGCAGTAGTACATAATGATAAGCCTGCATCTAGAAAATCTGTGGAGGCTCTGGGACAAGAAGACTGGCAGGGAAACAAGAGAAACAGAGTATACAAATGTCCAGGACCAGGGGCAACAGGAAACTCTCTAACAGTGCTTCAGGATGAGTGATGTGGGCAGTGGAAGTGAGAGGGAGAAAAGCAGGCAAGATTCTTCCTTATTTGCTGGGGCTTTAATCTGAGGTCAGACAATAATCCTTGAAAGATATAGGCAGGGAGAAAATCTAGTCAGACTCCTCTGGAGGCTCGATGAAGGATTTGGGTCTGAACAATGGCAGAGGTGTTCAGTGTTCCTGATCTGCTAAACATAAGTTGGAATTCAGTCAACCATTAGTTTTTGGGAAGGGAGTGGGCTCTTCCTGGAGTTACAGATTGGGGGTCTCCAACTTGCCTCCAAGGGGTATACATAACAGTCGTCTTGGCAGGCTTGCACAGATGAGCAATCCTTATTTTCTAGTGAGCTGTAAGATTATGTGTGGTTCTTGCTGAAGGAAGAATTCCTCAGCCCACCCACAATTTCTATCCTAAAGTTTTGGGTGCTCCATGGGCCTCTTTATTTCCCAGGCTTTCTGTGTGGCTCTGATACTGCTGGTAGGTGGGCCATACTCAGAAAGGGCAAAACACAGGGAAGAATGAGAAATCATAGAGAGGACTTGAGGGGAAGGATGACTGCACTGAGCTCTCCTCAGGGTGTCTGCTACCCCCCAGGTGAGATGGGACACAGTGGGTGATTAGCCATGTGCTTGGAGAGACAGCATGGGTCCTTCAGTGGGGTGGGAGTTAATTTTTCTGTAGGTGCATCCTCCAAAATGGGACAATAAAAACCCCCTGCTCTTTGAAGAATACATTTTTAAAACTATGTACATGCATATGTTATAGAGGTGTGTGTGTGTGTGTGTGTGTGTGTGTGTGTGTGTGTGTAGGCATAAAATGGATATAGGTTCAGCTTACCTAGCTTTCTCCATCCCAGTTCAATAACTTCCCCAGTGCTCAAATTTGGGATGGGGGAGCTGCTTCATGAACTATAATGCACAGAAATCCCTGGCTTGTGGAAGAAATGGGTCTTTATTTGGATAGAGTCAGTAAAACTATAGAAATAAGATTTATTTTCATAACTTTTGGAAAAGTATTTTTTTAAATTTTATTTTGAAGAGTAAAAACAAAAGCAAAAACTAATAGCAGAAACAAAGAGAGGAACAGGGTAACATACAACAATACATATGCTACAAATTTGGAAACATATTGTGGAATGATTGGCTCTTTAACTGAGGTCCATAACCTATACCCATTCTGGCTTCCTTGCCAACACTGAACAATGAATTGTAATGCAGATTACTTTTATTTAATTCAGTGAAAAAAATTACATTATAGTGCTTTGTCATAGCATGGTTTTTCTTTAAAAAAAAACAGATTTCTAGAAATTTCCTTAGTTGAAATGATTTTAGTCTGACTTAGTACATTGCAATCAAATTAAAATGAGTAATTTTTATCTAGTCTTAAGACCCAGGAAGAGTTGTATTGATTGAGCCAGAGACTCTCTACATGCAAGGGATGGAATGTGAATGTTTACATGAGGGGTTTTGCTTACTTTCACAACCAACAGAGGAGGAAGGCACATCCACCTTGGGATGAAGCAGGACTTCCTATTTACCATAGCTGCTAAATGACTGAGGCAGACGTGGAAACAAGGCAGGAACCTCAAAGATTTTGTGGAAGATATACAACTCCTGTTCATTTTCTAATATTTTAATAAAAGTACCAGATTCATAGTATTTCCCTATTTATACAGTGGTATGGGAGGAACATAGAAGATGTTTATTAGGTCTCCAGTTCATACTTAGTCTCTATAGACATGATTGTTCTCAGAAAATGTCAAGTTGCATAAACTTTATTCAACTCTTTGCATTTCTACATTCCTCTCTTTATATCTCCCTCCCTCTCTCCATCTATCTATCTCACTGTGCATCCATTTTTCCTCATTGAATACTGACACCATACAAAAGCATGACATATGGTGAGACAGGACATGGTGTCATGCACCTGTGGTCCCAGCACTGGGGAAGTTTAAAACAGGAGAATCACTACGAGTCCTATCTGTGTAGTGAGACCCTGTACTAAATATATATATATATATATATATATATATATCATGCTGAGCGGAGAGATGAGCCCTGACATTGAAGGATTAACTTCTTGGCAGAGGAATATCTCTAATAGTGGAGTGAGGTGGCAGAGATGAGGTCCCAGTGAACAGCAGGTAGTACAGTAGTTCATGAAGAAGATATTTGTCAATATAATTTAATGATTTTTTTCTGTTTCATGTATGTTATATACTTAAATTTTGAAGAAAAAAGGACCTGAAAGGTGTCCTAGAGCTGTCATACAAGCTGCAGGATTCTGGAAACTGCTTTTCTTTCAAAATATTTGAGATGGGAGTAGGAATTTCTGCCATGTTCCGGGAACCCCCAGACCCAGTACTAGCCCAGGCCCGGTGAGTATGTGGGAGAGCTTCCGGCTAACCTGTGCCAGTGGGACCAACTGGTCCCAGCCCAGGTGCAGCATGGGTGAGACCCTCTTCCACCCCCTTGGGATGCCCCCCAACACTCTGCAGCACCTACCCTACCCCACCTGCCCAGTAGGAATTTCTGCCACATTCTGGGAACCCTCAGATCCAGTCCTAGCCCAGGCGCAGAGAGTATGTGAGAGAGCTTCCAGCTATCCTCTGCTGGCATAACCTACTGGTCCGATAACCCTGGCATGCAGGCCTGGGGTGAAACCGTGCAGCTGCAATCCCTGCAGAGAGTGTAGGGACAGAACCACCCAGCTAGTCCAGGAGCAGAACATCTTGTCAGAGGGCCACAACAGGTTCACACCTAAGGGCAGCAGCAAGAAGGAGCTGAGCACAGCAGCCAGACCCAAGACAGGCACTGCTGGATAAATCCAAAATTTGTAGATCTACACCTGAACTTCAGTAGGTGCTAAGGCTATAACTGCAACAAAGATCTACAACAAAGGTCAGAAGACAGTGCTACACAAAATACCAATGAGAAGGAGCAAAATGCAATCTCAGAACCCAATCCCACCCATAAGAAGTACAAAGGACACTAACACAGAAAAAATTGGGA
>NW_004524906.1:799583-800795 GCF_000260255.1 Octodon degus
AAAAGAATTTATAACTGCTTCTAAAGAAGATATTGATAAAAAAAATTGAGAAGATTAGAAAAATGACGGATTCCTTGAATGAGCAATACAGGAAAGAAATAGATCGCGTGAAGCAGAGTCAAAGAGATATAGAGGAAATTAAAATCTCAATAAGAAAGCTTGCAAAATCGTTTAAGTGAAAGGGAAGACAGAGTTTGAGATCTTTAAGACGCTAGAGCAGCTAGTGAGAAAGGTAAGAAAGGATCTTTTAAAAACAACTAGGATGCAGGAAAAAATAATCCATCACCTGCAAGATGATGCAAAGATGAACAATGTAAAACTAATAGGCATCAGTGAGAATGAAGGAGTCAATACAAATGACATTCAAAAAAATGGGCACAAGTAATAGCAGAAAACTCCCCAAATATGAGGAAACAATCTGACATTCAGGTAATCGAAGCATACAGAATGCCAAGTAACCTCAATCCAATTAAAAACACACTGAAACATATAATAGTCAAGATCCCAGAAATTCGGCACAAGAATAATCTACTGAAAGCTGCCAGAGAAAAGAAGCAGATCACATTCAAAGGAAAACCCATGAGAATTATGGCTGACTACTCTTCACAAACCATGAAGGCAAGAAGAGCATGGAGCAGAGTACTTCAATCCTCTATGAAAACAAACTCCAGCCCAGACTACTGTACCCTGCAAAACTCTCTTTCAAGTTTTATGGAGAAGTGAAATACTTTCATGACAAAGAACAACTAAAGAATTTCGTGATGACAAAGGCAGCCCTACAAAGGCTACTGAAGGATGTTCTAGAGAGGGGCCAAAATGATCAGAACTCCACAAATGAGATCAGAAAAAACCAACTAAATAGGGCAAGCAATTAAACACAGGTAAAAAAGGAGTAAACAATAACAGGAAAATAACATGTCAATCGTAAATTAATACATCTCAATTCTAACCTTCAATTTAAATGTACTCAATTCACCAATTAAGAGAAATAGACTAGCACAATGGATTAGGAAACAAAATCCAACAATATGCTGTATGCACGAAACACATTTAACGCATAAAGACATTCATAGGCTGAAAGTCAAAGGATAAAACACAATACTACATGACCCAGCACCTCAGAAAAAAGCAGGGGTAGCAATCCTATTGTCAGACAGTCTCAACTTCAAACCAACAATGATCAAACAAAATAAAGCAGGCCACCATATACTG
>NW_004524906.1:809156-816380 GCF_000260255.1 Octodon degus
TATATATCCAAGTCTGAATCAAGAAGATATAAAATGCTGAATAGTGAGATAGCACTGTCATTTGTCATGGGTGTGCTCTTTAGCTGTGGTCCACTGTCTGCCTGGGACTCAATTCTGAAGGTCCAGGGCAGATGCTGAGCCCAGAGCCTGGCCTAGGCTGAGTGGTCATGGTGATGGCACCCTGGGCCACCTCCTCTGCACCCCACTGGAGATGAGCAGATGTCCATGTCAGGGCTGAAAGTTGAGCTAAAGTTCTTTACATCATCTTGGGCAAGAACCATGAGTGGTTCTGCATAGTCAGCTGGAAGCAGGATGAGCTGCCTTGTCACTCTTGTGTGCTGCTGCCGAGCAGCCTATGCTGGCCATCACAGCTGTTCCTTCTGCACTGCAACATTAAGGAATACTATGTATTGTCTTTCCTCATTGTTTGTAGACTCTGATGACCCAATTCTGACATTGATTCTGGAAAGTCTAGGAGACACTAAGAACAATTTGCTTCATCTGCAATTGAAGTGGTTGATATGTGAACTCTAGATTATATAAGCTTCCTAAGCACTTGGATATTGAGGTGCTAGATCAGACATTATCCAAGGTTCAGAATGGACAACAGAAGAAATAACTTCAGAAGAGGAGAAAGAGAAGAGATGGCTAAAGATGTAGAAGACTTAGATCACTATGAGATGAAAGAAGAAGAGCCTATTAGTGGGAAAACATCAGAGTATGTTAGAATTGAAAAAAAAAGTATTGGCTTACTCACCATGGCAATCAGTGTGGACATTCCTCAAAATACTAGGATTAGAGGTCCTATTCAACCCAGGTATTCACCTTCTGGGTATTTTTGTAGAATAACTGAAGGCATCGTACCACAGCAATATATGTGCATCCATGGTTATAACAGTGTAATTTGCCATAGCTAACTTTTGGAAACAACCCAAATGCCTATCAACTGAGGAATGGATAAAAAATATGTGATATTTTTATACAGTGGAATATTACTCATCTATGAAGGAGATAAATTTGAGGCTTTCGTAGGTAAATGGATACAAATAGAGATCATATTATTTGAAATAAATCAAACCTACATTTGTAAACATCAAACCGTCTCCCTAGTGTAAGAACCTGAAAGTGTAAGTGAATTGTGAAAAGTACATTAGATACTTTGAAAGGGAAAGAACCTGTTCAACGGGTAGGAACAACTGGGATGAGCAAAACGAGAAAAGACAGAAGGAAGGGAAAATATAGAAATATATAGAGAACAGCTTGAATAATTGTACTGCTGATTTCTATTGGTCGGCTTAATTTTTTTCTTCTTTTTAATTTTTTAACCTATTTTGCATGCTTATATCTGGTAATCTGAACAATGGATTTGAAGACAACATTATGAAATGTAGTAACCACTGTTGAATTCCTATCATTTGTTGTGCAAAATTCTGTATCATTTCTATTTTATTTCTCTTTAAAAAATTAAAAAGGAATCCAAAAAGAGAAATAGATTTCTTCTTTCTGATTTTTAAAAAAATCTCAAAGGCAGTACAAAATAGTAACAGGAAAAGAATTAAAAATGATACAAAATTTTACTAGACAAAATAATATGAATTCAGCAGTATTCTTTGTATTACATAGTGTTGTCTTCAACTTAGTTGCTTAGATTACCATGTATATGCATATAAAATTGGAAACAGAAGCAAAAAATATAATCAGAATTTCAGAAGAGAGAAAGAAGAGAAGAAATGAAAAAAAAGCATTAACTGTTCCTTTCCACAGAGCAGCAGAAATCCATAGTACAACTATCCAAGTCATTATATATATAATATATATTATATATGTCTTTCTCCCCTCCTCTCTCTCCTATCCTTCTCCTTATCCCAGTGGTTCCTTCCTTTTTAACAGATTCATTCCCTTTACTTGGTGTCTATCATTCCTTTCAGATTCCACTTATTCTTTCAGGTTGTTATGCCAGTGAGACAACGTGATGTGTGCACATGTGGGTCTGACCTATTTCACTTAAAAGTATGGTCTCTAGTCACATCCATTTATCTATAAAAGCTACCAATTTATCTTTTGTGATAGATGAGTAATACTCTGTTGTGTTAAAATACCATATCTTCTTTATCCCTTCTTCGGCTGATGGTCATTTGGGTTGTTTCCGAGATTTAGCTCTGACAAATTGAGCTGCTATAAAAAATAGCTTTCAAAGATAACTTAGATTTGATCTTACCGAAAAACATGACTTGGTGAACAAATTCTGTTTGTATATTCCAAAAAACAAAAGGCAAGAGAAGAGGTAGAAGAGGATCTATCGCACTAGAAACAGCCTCCCCTTTCCTGCCATGGTCCAGTCTGTCACCTGATTGTTTCCTACCTGTGGTGATAATCTGATCATCTGTCCTCTGCACTTCCCTCTAGATGCCCAGAGTGAACAGCAATACACATCTCCTATCACAGAGGTTAATAAGTAGTCTGAGGGTCTAGAGTCAAGTTGAGCTGCTTTTTACAACTCATGATGAAGTGAACTCAAGAGTGCTTAAGGGGTACCAGGGAAAAGTACAGACTGAGGAAAAATCGACTCTACTTTCCATTAGAATAGCCTTCTCATGAGAGATGCTTCCCTTTAGAAGATTCCAAGTTAATCTTTGTACTGTGGGACTTCAGGTGTCCCCTTGTGACATGGAGAAAATAGTGACTTGGTGATTGGTATCTTGATCCCCTCCTCCCACAGGTTGTCACTGAAGGCTATCTGATGTCTTCGTACTTGATGTCTTCCTCCTTCAGGTCAATTTCTTATTGTAACCTCAACTGAACTCTAGTGAAGGCTGAGGGTCGTAGGCTGAAAATAGCTCAACTTACTTGGTCCTGAAGCTTGGATGAATGTCCTCCAGAGCTCCTTATGTAAAGGCTAGTTTTCCAGGGTGGTGGCACTGGGAGCTACTGTGGACCTTTATGAGCTGAAGACTCACAAGAGGTCAGAGGTTACTGAGCAGGACATCTACTAGAGGGGACTGCGGGACTTTTCTCTCTCTCTGCTCTGGGTAGAAATGTGCACATTTGCTCCAACATGCATTCACATCATGACATGCTGCCTTCACCAGAGGCCCAGAACATGGGGCTGCCTGACTTTGAGCTAAGCCTGTAGATCTTGGGGCTGAACAAGCCTCTCTACTTCACAGGCAGCCAGCATGAGGTTGTTATAATGATGTGAAGCTAATTAATACAATCAGTGTTGGCAACAGTCCTGAGCAACTGGGTTCCATGCCTTTGTGTGTTTTCTGGCTGCTGAATATGTTAGTTGCAGAATGAGCTCCTCTTCCTCTCTCCATGTTTGTCTTTGCCATGTTTGTTCTCTGCTCTCTCTGTATTTGTATTTGCTTATATGAGTACACCCCTCCTAACTTCCAGCAACTTTTTCCAGACTCCTCAATCATCTCTCAGTCTTTTGAGAACCTATTTGTGTGGGCTCCAACTTCAGTACAAATGGGAGTTATGCCTTATACATCATAAGGTAATAGGAATTGTGTGGCTGTCATCCAGAAAACTTGAGTGGGCCAAGTTGTTATATTTGCAATTTACTGTGATTGCTTGAGAGATTGGGTAGCATTTTGCCTATTGTATTGCAAGGAAAGTTTATATGAGTCATTCACTCATTTTAATGATGTAATCCCATCAAAAATTATCATTTCAACCAATATATTTGAATATTGTCTCTTCTGTTACAGTAAATGAAATTTATGTATATCAGTCAGCTTTGATTTCTATGTCTTTTTGTAAAATCCAGAATTGCTATCTTAATGCTGGAGCTTAATGGAAATAAGGTAGAAATACTACTCTGAATAAGATGAAACTCTGAATATTAGATATATGTTATTTTCCTTATTATAACATTTAAAAAATTAAAGTAACATGAGTATGATTTAAAACTCAAATGGGGCTAAAAATTAGTAACAGAACCAATAGTACCACCCTTTCTTATCTTTACCATCTGTTTTCCCTTTGGTGAATTATTGCAGTGCTTTTAGCTTTTATTCAAATGTCCTCTACAGTGCTCAGTTAGTATGCATGCATGGCTGGTGGAGGTTAAACAGAATTGTGCCCACTTG
Source organism: Octodon degus (assembly GCF_000260255.1). NCBI lineage: Eukaryota > Metazoa > Chordata > Mammalia > Rodentia > Octodontidae > Octodon > Octodon degus. The sequence continues at coordinate 813,251 of NW_004524906.1, forward strand.
TTTATGTTGGGAGCCAACTAAACAGTTTAGTAAAATCACTTCTGGATGTGTTGTGGTAGTCACAAAGGTGTGATCTTGGGGTCTATATCTCCTCCCTGGTCCCTTCCTCATTCATGCTGTCTCTCTTGTTATTTGCTGGTTGCTATGAATTACACATTTTTGCTTCTTATTTCTCTTTACCATGATGTTCCTGCCTTGGAGCCAGCCAACCATGAACTGAATCCCCAGAAGACATGAGCCAAATTAAATCTCTTCCCTTTGCAATTGTGGATGTTGGGTATTGTGCTCTAGCAGCGGAAAGATAACAAATCATTCTCTCTCAGTGCATCCGCTGTAGATGTTATCTGTAGAATTCCTAAGTGGTACACAAGAGTTTTCAAAGCTCTGATTCATTCTCATCTCTTTATTGATCTTGAATCCTGAGATTAAAAAAGAGTTCATATTAGTATTAGTAACATTCTGTTACTAATACTAATATGAACTCTTTTTAAAAAAAATGTATTTAAGTACAGGGTCTACAGAGTTTCACTACATAGATCAGATTCATAGTGCTCCTCTTGTTTTCTGCCTCCCAAGTGCTAGGTTTACAGGCATGCCACCACGCCCAGTTTCAGTTGACCTCCCAGCATGCACTGGGGGTGGGGTCGGCACAGCACATGGGGGATCAAACCCTGGTCCCTGCGTCTGCCTAAGCAGGTACTTTAATCCACCGATCTATCTGATTGGCCCTCTAGTACAAACTCTTAACACGCTACCATTCACTAAAATCTCAAAGTCTACACTCAGATTCTGATATAGTAGTTATAGAAAGGGATCATTTTAATGCAATGAAAATGTTTAGGAAATAGATAATTATTATAGAAGTACTCATAGGAAGAAAATATCTACAAATTGGCCTCGAGTTTTGCTCTTGATTTTTTTCTAGGTGTCAGGTAATACTCAGTTTCCAGAACTGTGGAGGATACAAAAGTTTAGTTGTAGTGGATTAACTAATGGTCAATTTGTCTGTTGAACTGAATCAGCATGGTTCTGGCTGTAGAAGGCCCTTCTGAGGGTTGTTGCCAACAGCATTAAAGGAGACCTGGAGGGGAAGATAGTATGCTGTTGATTCTCCTGGAGAAACTTTCACTCTGGCTTTCCTAATATGAACCCTGCTGTTCTCATCATCAGAGGAGCCTGGGTCCTCACTGTGGCTGAAGATGGCTACAGTTCTTTCATAGGGACCTCTGGTCCTTACCTTGACCATTGCTTCCCAGCTTCAGTGCAGATTCCTCAGCTTGAAGGCACAGATCCTTCATCTTGCTGACACAGATTTTCTAGCTTTCACCACTGACCTTTGGGTCTTCCCAAAACAGATCCTTGATACAGATTTGCATGTGACATTGTTGTGGGCTCTAAGTCTTTTGTTGCATTCATACAGGACAGTGCCATGTGACCCCAGGCCTCAGCTGAATTCTTTGCTCTTTTGCATTTGAATTTTTGGGTAAATATTATAAAGTAATCCTATAAATTATGCATCTTGTATTAAATCTGTTACCCTGAAAACTCTGACTACAACAAAATTTTGTACCAGAGAAAGTGGTGTCACTGCTATGACTGTATTGATTGTGATGTTCCGGAGCCTTTGAGAATGGCTTGGGAGAAGAGTTTGGAATAATTCAGAGATGCCAACTGAAAAAAGTAGAGTTAGAACAACTTAAGCTGTACTATATGAAGATTCTGGTCAGAGCTCAGAAGACCAGAAAGCTGTTTTTGAAGATCAAGCTTCTGAGGCTTCTGCTGAGAACAGGGACTGAACTGGTTGTTGGACTCCAAATAATGTGTGTTATGGCTTCACAGAAAGTCTCTCTGCATTTTTCTTGAGTCCAAAGTCTTTGCCTGAGACTGAGAGTAAGGGTGGTAGATTACTTAACTTGTAGAAGAAATTCTAAGATGGTCAAATATTGAGGTGGTGGCATGGCTACTGTTGAGGTATCAGAGTCCAGCAAATAATTTAACCCGTTGTGAGTTTGGTCAGAAAGGAACCTTTGGCAAAACTGTGGACTTCAAAGATCTTGATTCCTGAGAAGGAATAAGGAAATAGAACAGATTGTGTGAGGACATCACAAGAGCAACAAGACTCCACCTTTTGCAGCCTCAAAATTGCAACAGTAAAAGACTGCTCTGAGAAATAAGCCAAGAGCACCATGTTGCAGAGTGGTGGAAGCATAGAGAATTTGTTCCTCAGAATTGGATTCAGAGTGCCCAGTGATCCAGGTACTGGACCCCTCCAGGCAAGATAAAGGGAAGGCTGGACACTGCTCCAGGTAGCAGCAGACTTTGGCACAGATTGCCACATGGCACCAGTTTTAAGTGCATAATAGAAGAGTTGTGGACCAGAAATTCTTCCTCCCAGATTTGAGAAGGCTTGGGAGGCTAGGCGATGTGCCCCTGAGAGGGTAGTGTGTGAAGTTGTGAGTGTGAAGCCAAAAGTGTAGTGGAGTCCTTAAAAGTTGAGAAAAGCCAGAAACATTGATTTTATAAAGAAAACTGCAAGAAGAGAGCAAAGTGGCCCAGGAGAGAAGCCTGGGAGCTACAACCACTGGAAGTGCTATAGGAGTATAGCCATCCAAGCCCTTTGGAGTTAACATCTTTCCACAGATTGCCTCAGGTGCAGCACATGGAACTACACGATTTAATGTTTGCCTTGCTGGATTTGGACTTTCTTTGATCTCATTCCTTTACATCCCCCTGTTTGCAACTTTTGGAATGAAAATGTCTAGATTGTGCCATTGAGTGTTGGAAGTGTTTAACTTTTTTTTCATTTGTACAGGGGATCATAGCTAAGAGTTTACCATAATTCTCAGAGGAGACTTTTGGCTTGGACTTTTCAGCAACACTGAAACTGTTAGGAATTTGGAAACTCTTGAAGATGTGCTAAGTGCCTTTTGCATAAAGAGTTTTGGGGAGTCAGGGGAAGAATGTTATGATTTATGTCTATATGTTCCACAAAGAACTCATGAGGCCATGGGGGGAAGGTTTTTCAGAGGTGGCTGAATCTAGAGTTTGTGAGGTCTAATTCTGGGATTATGGGTATAAGTGCTACCTCTGCCCTTGGGCAGATAGCCTGTATACAATATAAAGTACTGAA
>NW_004524906.1:816480-819225 GCF_000260255.1 Octodon degus
GCTTTTACTGTTTTCTGTCACCATGAACTGTTGCCCCTTTGCCATGTGTCGCCCTACATTGGAGCCAACTAATTATGGACTGAAAATTCCACAAGCTGTAAGCTAAATAAACTTTTCTTCCTATATCATCCAGTGTCAGGTATTTTGTCTTGGCAAGAGAGAAAAATATATAAGACTGCTTGTTATTTAATATAACAATTATAAATGGAATGAAAAAGACTTTAGGAAACAGCTGATTTCTCAATTAGTTGGTTACTCAATATGAAACTTGCTTCACCAAATATTCTCATCAAGAGTTGACCCAACTAGGAGAACTTATAGTTGTAGATTCTTGTAACTTCACTGAAGAAAAAAAGGCATTAATCAACATTTACATATTATGTTCTTATGTGGCACTAGAATGTATCCATGTGGTATATTAAGATGGTCGTGTGTTGACAATAATTTCAGAATTATCATACCTTGCATTCTTTCAGCTGGATAGTCTATGCAGTAAAGGATATGACACTTTCTGTGATGAAGAACTCTATTTAACTGTGTTTCCCACAACCTTACTCAATCCATTTGTAGATGTCTGCAATCATGCTCCCCCCAACCTCTTATAGGAGAAGATGATATAAGGGATTTCTGATGTAAATTATACTGATATTTTTGATGGAAAGATTTGGCCAGTCTGAGCTTCTAGTGCCTCTGAAAGAATGAGGTGAATACTGCCATAGTTAGTAAGAGATTCTCCCTGTCTTTCATATCTGGCTAAGTCCTTGATATGGAAAATTGACAAGGAACCTAGGGATGTAACAGTTAGGGGGACTCTAGGTGTTAAAAATTAAGACCCTCCATCTCATTCTTTTCTCTGGACCTCAGAAGGGTTGTGTTTATTTAACATCTCAAAACTGTTTTTGTTTATTCACAGAATAGGCATTTTCAAGAAAGAAGCAATACAGGGATCTACCCTATCTAACCATTTGCTGTTCCTGTTAATGGGGAACAGCAAGTTCCTTGCAGCATGTGTAAGAAAAGTGTGTCAGCCTGTGTGACTTTCCTTCATGAGATGAAATGATTACCCCCATCCTTAAGAAACTCTTCTTTAGGAAAGCAGTCACTTGCAAGTTTATTTCATAAAATCTGTGTAGAACTTCTATAAGTATATTTTGACAGCAGCCGTCATACTGCATATAACAAGAAAATCCTTTGAAATTTTATGCAAACACATGGGTAATGTATACACTACTGTGTATCCCAAAGACTACTCTATGTATTCTTAGTGCCAAACAAAACACAGAATTCTTCAGCCAGGTTGGAGAAAAAGTCCCTGCAGCCCTTTACCTTTCACAGTTTTGTTCTCTTGGCGAGTGAGACACACTTGGACTCAGCCCAAAGATAATGGTGGGGCTTAGAATGCCACTGTTTTATGTTTTTTAAAAAATGTAGTTAGTACAGGATCTACAGGGTCTCACTACACAGGTCAGACTCATAGTGATCCTCCTGTTTTCAGCCTCCCAAGTGCTGGGATTACAAGAGTGTGCCGCCATGCCCACTCTCAATTCCTGTCTCAGCATACCTCAGGGGGAGGGCCAGCATGGCACATTGGGAATCGAATTCTGGTCTCTGTGCCTGCCTAAGCAGGTGCTTTAATGCACTGAGCTATCTGGCCAGCCCTCCACTGTTTTATTTATATCAGTAATTCTTATAGCTCAAACACTGTGGTGAATACATTTGTACATGTTAACCCCTTTGTGGTTACAAATTTCATAGCAATTTTATGGGGAAATGGCATTGTTTAGAAATGCACTAGTCAAGATTAAATTTAAAATGAATTTCCTAAGGTCATCCAGTTATTCCTTATCATATCTTCACTAATTCTGACTGGTTGAACATATTTGTGATCTGAATAAAGCTCTTCATGTTTGTTAAGACCTTGTCCTTCTTAAGAAGCACCTCTGGGCTCTTCAAGCATGTTGTAACCAGCAGGGAGGTGCTTCTGACTCTAACCTCAAGCCCAACCAGGTCAGCTTTGTACTGTCTGCATTCTCACTGTGGTATCTCTCCTTGCTTCTGCTGTCTCCGTATTGTTTTTCTGGCCAAGGTTCAAAGTGATGCTTATGAACCTGGCCTGACATTACTGCTGAGGGAGCTCAGTTCCAAATAATTCTTTGTTACTGAAAGAGGTCAATATGTGAGTCCATGTGTCAGAGGATGTACTTCCCCCTCATGGTTTTGTGCTATCATGCCACATGCTGAGCACTACTGGTGTTGATCATCCTTCCACAGGAAGATAGTCTGTTTTCCTAGGTGGCAGAGTTCATGATAGAGGATCTGTCACTCCCTGGTGGGAAGGAGTCCTTTCCTTTACCCACCCTCCCTCTTAGCCACTTCTTCCCTGCTGAGCATCTGCCCAGGCCCAACATGCAGACAGCTTCCCCTGTTTTGTTTTTTGTTTTTTTATTTACTTATTTGATACAGGGTCTTGCTATGCAGTTCAGATTCATAATAAGTTTCACTGTTTTTGATGGCATAGTTACTAATATCTTGGAGGCTTCAGGTGATGAGACGATGTGAGGTCTCTGGTGCAGTGGCAAGGACAGACATCATTTTCCTTTTGGTTCATTTTACTACAGTATAAGAATTTCAGGGGCCAGGGAGGTGGCTCAGTGGAATAAGTGCTTCCTTGGCAAGCACAAAGGCCTGAGTTCAATCCCTGGTTCTGAAAAAAAAGAAAAGAAAAGAAAGAAAGAAAAAGAAAGA
>NW_004524906.1:819407-832228 GCF_000260255.1 Octodon degus
AAGAAAGAAAGAAAGAAATTCAAATCTGCAGGGCCAGTATGTTCCACAAACATCTTGTGACAGAGTTCCTTTGCATGTCATGCTAGGCATTCTTTCTCTTCTAGGATCCACAGGGGCATCCTTGAGTGACTGACATACTATACTGATGATGAAGTCTTTCTGAATTCATTGTCAGGTGATTCTTCCTTCCTTCCTTCCTTCCTTCCTTCCTTCCTTCCTTCCTTCCTTCCTTCCTTTGGGTGGATATTTTCTCAGGAAGAGCTGACACATGCTAGTGCCCTCAGGGGACTTGCCCAGACATGTCAGAATTATCGATATAGGGAAATGAAACTTCCAACCTTCTAGATGTCCAATATGCTGAATCTGTGTTCTCTAAAATTGAGTGAGTTCTAGGAACAATGGAGGTCAAGAACAGGAGGAATTTATTTAGAGAAAGAAAGCTCTAAGAGGGATAGAAGGAGGCCCAGAATGTAGGTTGCCAGTCAATCTTGCTTCTCAAGGGTGTTTACTGGGCAATGCCTGAGAGGAGGTGGTTTAAAGTGAGGACAGAAGTACAATCAATCAATAAGATTGTCAGTATAGTCACTGAGTTCATATTTACCTAGTGGGAAATCACAAGGCATGTATGAGGTGAGACAAGAATATAGTAAACCAATAAGGTCACAACAGCTATAGTTGCATGGGTAATATTGATTAAATAGGGGTCAAATTGGGAAGCAATTTTGATAAAAATGGCAAGAAATAGAAAAGAACTCTCTCTCTCTCTCTCTCTCTCTCTCTCTCTCTCTCTCTCTCTCTCTCTCTCTCTCTCTTCATTTTTCTGGGTGGCAGCTGATAAATCTACCAGTATGGCTTTTGAGGTCTCAGGATCTGAAGTATTAAGAGGCTGCTCCCTTTTCGGTGCTTGCTTATTTATTGATTATTTGGAGGAGGGAACACCCATACTCCCAGACTTGTGGGCCTTGTCAGTAAATCTTCACCCTTATGCTCCGTAGGCCATGAAGGTGTCATCTTCCTTCAGGCAGATACCTCATGTCCCAACTGTCCCCAGTGCTTGTTCCTGCACACCACACACATTAGGACTGAGAAATCTATTTCAATTCGAGCTCCTCCCTGCCCTCTACTCCCAGTGCATATGTCAGAGATCTCTTTAAGCTTGATCCATGGGGTGGTCTTTCAGCTTCTATAATAGACACAGAGAAGCATAAAATAAGAGTGGAAACCCACAGCCCCTTGGAACACACCTCAAATGGTATTCCTGTTACATTTGTGACTTGCGTGTCTGCCAGAGTCAAAAGCCTGGGGGTTGAGGAAGAATAATTGTTCATTTTTTTCCTTTTCAAAGCAAAACTATAAAACAAAGCCATAAAAAAATCTATCATTTAGTTAACTGACAGGCAAGAGCTAAGATCAGAAATTCTAAGAGAAAGATAAGACAGATCTTACCTTTAGATATGAGACATGGTACAGACATTCCCATCACGTCTTTATTGACTTAATACTTCATGGAATTAGAGTTTTTAGATCTATCTTGTCTGCACTTTGAAGTTCAATGCTGTCTCCATGTGGCTGGACATGCTGACTATTGCCTTTGTGATCAGACAGCACCTCACCAGGCTGTGCGCAGCACACCCACACAGTACGGCCCACACAATCAATTGAGATCTAGGCACACATTTGATATAAGTTTAGCAGGAACCTTGGACTATGGTGACATTGTCAGACTCTTGGGAGTCATCTATCTGACCTTAGGAGACAACGGCATCCCTGCTGGGCATGCAGGCCTGAGCCAGAGGGTGACTGGCATGTCCCACAGCATAACGGAACATTTAGCTTCAGGCATCAGTACAGCCATCAGAGCTGTCACAGTGGCTCTGAGGAGGCCTGAGGAGGGCAAAGAAAAGTTTCTTACCTTGTTAGTAATGGAAAGTTTCTTTGATTCTGTCAGCACAAAGGTTTTCCTATGACAAGGGAATAGAGAAGAAGAGAAGGTCTGATTGTCTGCTTTCAGCTTCTCCTCCTAAAAAGAAAGATAAATAAGAAGGGTCCTGCATTGTTTAGGTCATGAACTGCATCATAGAACCCATACTGAGATCCTGACTTTCTTCCTTTCTGCATATGCTGGGAAGGGTAGCTTCTCCAATGCTGAGGAGGTTCATGAAGCACATTATTTAATGTTCTGGGTGAGGTCAGGCCTGAAACATAGGATCTGGGACTGCAAAGAGGAATAAGTGGTTTCATTACTACTGAGGGTGATGTGTGGAATAACACTTTCTAGACTAAGGTGTTCTTGTTCTTGTCCCTAAGACTTGTGAATGTGACCACACATGGCAGGAGATTGTGCAGATCGTGTCTCACTAAGGATTTGGCTGTGAAGTGCGCATCCTGCTTGTCTGCATGGACCTCTTACAAAGTCTCCACCAAAGGGAGGCAGGAGGAGGCCTGGGTGAAAAACAGAAAGATCCCACACAGAAGGCTTTGAGCAGGGAGAGGCCTTGGGCCAAGGAAAGAAGGGCACTTCTGAAAGCTGGTAAAGGCAGAGAAACCAGTTCTATTTGTTTTGCAGAACTGATGATTGAACCCAGGGTCCTCACCTTGAGCTACATCCCCAGACCCATTTTTTTCTTTGGAGACAGAGACTTTCTGAGTTGCTAAATCACCTATCCTAGACTTGAACTTGTGATACTCCTGCCTTAACCTTGCAGTGGTCTGAGATTACACATGTACCACGACCATGCCAGCCTGAGGCTGGTTTGACTAATATGAATTGTTGGCAGAACTGTAAATGTCTCCTGATGTTCTGCTGTGGGGAAAAGCTGTGGCCACTGGAAAAGGAAGAAGACATGGAAGACAGCAGAAGAAAGCAGTCCCTTTCCTGCTGACCCTGCCTTGAGATGTGGCCACAGACTCCCACCTTCAACCCAGGGAGTACAGACAGGCAGGGAAGGTTTTAAAGTTCAGAGACAGCAGTAAGGCCTGACACAGAGTGACAGCTTGAATAAAATCCACTTGCTGGATACTGTACCAGCATCTTCAGAGACATGAAACCTTCTGTGTCCTTAACTCAAGAGTGTGGGTAATTCTGACACACAGCCTTGGTCAGAGACCCAAGGCAGTGACAGTCATTGAAGTTGCTAAACATGAAGGTGCCCCATCAAGATTTGCAGATTGGAGAACAGATTGCCCCAGCTGGATGGAAGAGGCAGATGGAACAGGCAGATCAAAGGCCTCTTTGGTGGGTTCTATGTTACGCATGAGGGCTTTATCTTCTTCCTGGAGGACGTGTTGGGAGAATTCCCGAGCTTTAAAATTGCCCCCATTAGACATGAGTGGTTTTTGGATTACAAGAACTAAGAACAGAAGGGGATGGAAGAGGAGAATCGGACAGGAAAAACCTTTGGAAGCAAAGAAGGTAGGCACATGATTTTATGTTTTATCTCAGTAAGTAATAAGATAGAGATAATCCATTTCATCTTAAGTAATTTAAGCCTAGGAAGCAGACACAGACCAGGACACAGAAAGGGCTCAAAGAGAAGGAAGTTCTGACCATCATGTGGATATGGTCTGTATCCCCCCTGAGAAGTTTGGATGAGCACAACAAAGGGACAGAAATGACTTGGCTTGGATCTTGGAACTGAATTATACTGCAAGCCTGCCACTTGTTTGCTGGGTAACAGCATGCTCACAGGGTTAAACGATGAAAATACCTGGGCATAAGACCTTGCATAACCTGGACTTGCCATCCCTTTCCTGTTTGGAAAGACTTCTCTTTCTCCTGTCTCTCCTGGGCCTCCTTGGCCCAGCAGCCTGTCTGCTTTGATGTCTGTCCTGTGCTGGCCAAGAGCTCTCTCTCTCCTTTCTTCCCACCACCACTTCAGAATCAACAGTGAATTCCAGTCTTGCAAAACAGTACAGGAAAAAAGTCTAAACTGTGGCAGAAGTTAGCTGATTCAGTTACAGTGAATTCTACCACATTTGGAGAGACTTTTTGATAACTATTAAGCAACTCTGCTCCTGGCCTCTGGTTAGGGAGCCAGGTTTTGCATTGTGATCAGGGATGAGGGCCTCGTCACAAGCTGCAGGACTGTTTCCAGTCTCGTTCCCAGTGGGTCCTCTCAGCCTGGAAAAGCATCCTGCACGCACATGGCTGTGGTTTTATTACCTCGCACTCATCACCACAGTCAGGAAGACAGATTGTTATTATGAAGCACAGTTGCTGCTGTAGGGTAAATTCTGACACAAAGCAATTGGGTTCTTGACTGAATTAAGTAAAATAAAATTAAAAGAATGGAACATAGACCTGTGATCAGTTTCAGGTCTTTGTTTTAAAAACAGCTACCATCAAGCACTTGGATGTGCAATTATAATAAATGACCATCTCTAAAGAGCAAGCTTCCTTTTTCTAAAGAAAAGCAGATGTTGAAAGCCAGAGGATACAAGTCCTGTGTAAGTTTCTAGCATTCTCTTCTGCGTCAACCAGATATGAATGTAGTCATTTATCCCTACGTATTTTAACCATTTAGGAATTTTTAAACATTTAAACAGAATACTGCAGATTTTCCATTATGCTGGTAGCAGTTGTTTTACATGTTGAAATTAAATGTTGCTTTTGGACACATGAACATCCACATTTAGTTAATACCCAAATGTGCCAAATGTAAGGTTAGCATGTGCAAAACCCAGAGAGATGACAAGGATGTATGCATACAGGCCACCCAGATCCCTGCCATCTCCTCAGCCTCCTATATCAAAGAGGTCCTATAACTCCTCGACACCGTGGAGCTCTTATGGTGAGGGTTTCTTTATGTACTCAATAGTCCTCACTCTTGTAAAGGGCACCTAGCACACAGGGCTTTCTCTTGTCCCAAGGACAGTGTGGCTTGGGGGACAGAACTAACACCATCTTTCAGCATTACACACTTATGTTTGTTCCCAAAAATTATGCATGTGCCCAGCATACAAGGGCATAGACAAAGTAGGAGCAGCTATGAGAAGAAGAGGAGACTCTTGGGAAGTTCAGGCTTTGGAAGGCTTTTCAGTGCAGAAGAGAATGGAGCCTGACCTTGAATGAGGAAGGGTATTGGCAGGGGTCAGTGGTGGGTGACAGAGTGAAACAGTTGCGTGTAAGAGAATGGAAGCCATGAGACGTATTTAGGGACAGTAAAGAAGATACACTGCAGCCCTTTCTTATATTGGCAACAGGGGAAATTCTGAAGAGAAGGCTCCAGGGTGTCTTGAAAAAGTAGACTAATGTAGACTACCCCAATGACACAACAGAATTTATTTCTTGCTCATCTGACTGTTCATAGCATGGGCCTGGGGACCAAAATTCTATAAGTGACCCAGGGAGCCAGGCTTTGTGTCTACTCTTTTCAGCCAGCCCCCCCACCCCCCCAAAAAAAAGAGAGAAAAAGTAGAGCTTGTAGGTTGTGTGTTAGGAATTTCACACGTCATCCTGTGAGCATGTTATACTCTCCCCATGTTCTTTTGATTGGATAGAACTGAGTCACATAGCCATGCCCACCTTTAGAGCATTCTGGGAAATGTGGCACAGCTCTATTTGAAGGAAAACAGGAAGCAGTGTGGCCATGACTGACTTTTGCACTGACTTTATCCTGAAAGCAGTGTGAGTCACCCTGAAACTCAGCAGGATAGGGATGATAGGGATAGGCTCACTGGTGGTGAAAGTACCTTAGAGGGAGTGCTTTGAGTGTTTTGTATTCAAGAACACATGCACAACAAATTTGCCATAGATCTTCAACCATATTTAACAGAATAGTGGGATGGTTGATAGGTGCCATAAAGGAGTCCCAGACACACATAACCATCCAGGAATTGAGGCTGGAAAACCAATCAGTGCTGTTGTGAAGATCTGACAATGGAAGGGAGTGGGAGGAAAAGATCTATCTATCTATCTATCTATCTATCTATCTATCTATCTATCTATCTATAAACAAGATGGTTTGGACAACTGTATTGTGGGTTTCTGCTGATCTACAGAAAGGAGCAGATAATCATCAATTTGGTTTTTTTTCATTAATTTTTTCGTCTCCTTTTTTGATTGTTTCTCCTTTTTCTCTTCTTAATTATATATTTCTTTTTTTCTTCCAGTTTTACATGAATATATCTGATAATATGAATAACTGGTTAGAAGACAACACTATGCATTACAACACACACTGTGAAATTCATATTACTTTGCTAAGTAAAATTCTGTATCACTTGTAATTTTTATGTTTTAATACTATTTTGTACCCTCTTTATAAAAAAATTTGATAGTAGAGTTGCAGGAGGGATTTGTCCATTTTTAGAAACAGAAATGTTTACTCCTCCTGTTTTAACTTTGTTAGTTTATTTTAGAGACACAGACTGTAGTTTAAACAGAATCCCTAGTAAGTTGGACTCATAGAAGCAGACTGTGAGCTACAACTGTGTTCCTAGCAAGGGCTTGGACCTTCCCTGGAGGCATTAATTGGCATGCAGCCTTGGGACTAGGGCTGTGCCACAGTAAGCAACCCAAACAAAATAAAATTTGACTCAACAAGCAAACCCAGACTGGAGTTCAAGTTACTTTAAGGGACTCTTGGGAAACACAAACTGCAGTTGTATTGTGTATGAAAGTTTGCTCTTTGACCTTATGGTAAGGAAAATTACTGTTGTACACATAATCTTTTGCCAGATTTCCAAAATGTTGGACAAGCTAACTCTTTTGCAATTATGCAGTGTTTTTAAATTTTTAAATTTTAAAATACACTTGGAAAACAGATGCAGATCCAACAGGAACAGAGAACGTCAACGAAAAGAGTACGTTCTCTGTGTGCCTGAGGGAATCCAGCACACAGCTGCCTTATGTGGCCCAGGCTGCAGAGCCTTAGGAAGTTGTTTGCAGTGGAATTGCTTTGAAATGAAAAGCCAAGGTCAGCACCACCCTGTCATTCCTGTGCTACAACTTTTGTGTTTTGTGTGCAAGCTGGGGGCTGACCTCAGGGATTGGCTTGGACTGCCCACCTCTGAAGTCTAGGAGGGACTCCTGACTTTAAGATTATGCAGAGCTGGGTGAGAAATCTCAGAATAGCCTGGGGTTTGGGAGAAGATTTTTAAATGATTCTTGCTAGTCTGGAAATAATCTGAACACAACAGACAAGCAATTGGTGATGTTTTCAGGTGTTCTCATTTGGTTTGGAGAAGAAACCAATATCAGAGAGGCTTAAAAATAACAAATATTTAAAAAGAGGTATAACTTGCTGCCTTTTTCACTCTTTCCCACTAAAAAGATGAACTGTTACAATAAAAATGGTCAGACCAGAAAGAGAAAGCAGAAGCAGAGGAAGGCTGCAGAGGCCAGGCTGGGCGAGGCCCGTGCACTCTGAGCGCCAAGCCTGAGGCCCGCTCTTCCTGCAGAAAGTGCTGGTGACTGGGCGAGGAAAGGCCTGGCTTTGCTTTTGGTTTTAGAAATGCATTGACATGGACCTGCTCTCTTTTGGTGCAGGGTCTTTTCAGCCTTGAGTTTTTCATTTTCCAAGTCCCTTTCAGATATATATTATCCACTCCAGAAAAAAAGGGGCCCTAAAGCTCACTTTTGGGGTTCTACTTCTAATCTCAGCAAAGCCAATCCATTGAAATTTCATTTTTCCTAGTGATCTACTTACCAAATTCACTGGTTTTCTAAAATGAAATAAAACTTTTATTTATAAATTTCATAGCAATTTACACTGCAAGGAAGAGTTTTCATGATTCATGTTACAAGGGTAAACTGGTTAGATATGAATGACTAGAAAGAACTTTTCTTTTTCCCCCCTTTTCTTCTGCCCCACTTTCTGGGGAGCATTTCCAACTCATTGAGGCTGAAGAGCAGATGCCCCTGGTGAGGAGGAACAGAGGCATCTGCATCCATGCCTTCTGGAGAGGAGAGGCGGCCACTGGCAGAGGAAGAGGGTTGCGAGATCATGGAAGGGTTGGGACCAAGAGGCTGTGGGGACAGAAAGAGTGAAGGATGGGGGCGAGAAAGTAGGGAAGTATCTGAAGGCTCCAAACTTCTCCTAAAGGCCTCCAAGGCTCCGCCAGTTCTTCCAAATCCATCATCAGGACCGGTGCTTAATTAATGGAAACAGACATGGTTAGCTCCCTGAAGCCAGGAAGGGGGTTCTCGTGAACACAGCTTTCAGAGCTTCTACTTTCAGCGGATTGGCCACTTCCGCTGGCTGGGGCACCATTAGGCCATGCCAAGGACACTTGCCAGCTGTGCAGACTGGGGCCTTCCTGGACAAGGCTGTCTGTAGGAGCTCCAGGGAGCTGGGGGTGGAAAGAGGAGGAAAAGTGTCAAGAAAAAAAGGTTGCTTGGTGTGCATGAGGCTGGGGTGCAGAGAGAGGGAGGCCCAGGTGGGAGTGGCCCCCTTTTCCTGGTTTGCATGACATTTCCCTGGTGTTAGGACAAAAGCCTCAAATCCCAGGCAGAGAGAGACACTGGTTACCCTAGACCTACTCCACGGGGAATTTTCAAAGGGACAAGATGAAGGCAGGTGGTGGCAGCCGAGGGGAGGTGACCCTGGCTGTGTTCCCTCCCAGAGGCTGTCTGTTTGCAGCTGCGATTTGCAGGATCCACACAGAGGTCTGAGGCTGCTGCGGGAATCTTATGGACCTGGGCAATTGTGCCAGGCACACAAGGATACGGAGATTCCCAGAATCCTAGAGAAGGGTCTTAGTTCTGCTCCGGATGTCTTGGTTGTGCCGTCTGTACACACTGACTTTTCTAAATGTGCCTTTCTCTCTCTCTCTTTTCTTAGGGAGGCAGGACACAGTGCGCGAGAGAAGTCTGTCCCATTCTCTCTTGTCCCCAGCACCTTAGTCACACCCCCCCAGGACAGTGCTGCCCCAAATGTTTGGGTGAGTGACTATTTTCAGGTCAAAGAATCATGAATGTCTTCCGGGAGTTCCTGTGGAGCGTGTGTATGCACACTGCTCCCTGGGGTTCTGAGGTGGACCTGGTTGCGGCTTGCTAGAGACACCTGCTCCCTGATCAGAGGAGTGGAAGGTGTGAACAGGGTGTGGCTTCTTCTCTTGCATTCCTGTGATCTGGAATCTGGGACACCAGATGACCCAGGACATGGCCCTGCAAGAGGAGCAGGACCCAAGAGGCCATCTGTAGTCTGCTTAAGGCTGTCAGTGGCACTTGTGTTGGAGGCGGTGGAGGCCATGGCCTGGAAGGATGCGGACTCGGTTACCTGCAGGGGCGAGGGGTGCAGGTGGATAACACACAGCGAAGGAGAGGCTTGGCAGGAAAGAGGGAGGAGCAGCAGGAAGAGAGGTGGGCACTTCTGTGAGCACAGTGTCCAGGCACCGGATACCTCATGTGCTTCTCTCCTGCTGGCTTTTCAAAAGGCTGTGAAGCAGTTGCTAAAAATAGAACTCTCATGTGGGGAGGTGCTGTTGGCAGTTTCATTGTGGTGGAAAGCAAGGGTCCTCCAAGTCTCTGGAGGTCACTGGGGCAGGCAGGGTCTTTAATCTGTTCTGGCTTTGTGCTCTGCCCTTGCTGTTTCTCTTATCTCTTTTGTTTTTGTGAACATCAGTTTGTCCCATCAGAGCCCCCACCCCAGTCTTTCCATGTCCTGTGGTGCCCCTGCATCCAGGCCCCTTCAGCAGCTTTCCTGGGGGTCTGTGGCCAGGGAGGGCAGCTACTGCATGGAGAAGCAAGGGCCACTCTGCAAAGCGGAGCGCTGAGCTCCCTGTTCTCACGAGGGATCAGTTAGGGGCTCTCACTGTCTCTTCCCTTTGGCCTCCAGCCTCCTATGTGCTAGCGCTCACTCTTCCCGCTGTCTCATCTCCTTTATCTCAAGTTTGTTTTCTCTACCTCTGCAGCTTTTTGCTGATTCAGTTTCTCATCCACAAGAATCCTACAGCCAGACTCTGAAATCTGTTTTTTTTTTTTTTTTTTAATATAACCAGATTGGCAAGTAGTACAGGTATCTTGTTAAACTAACACAGTTTTCTTCTGTCTGAGTAATCATAATTAGTTGTGTTTTGTTTAGTTTGTATTTTTGTGTGGGGGGGTATGTATGTGTGTGTATTTGTTTTCTTGAGACAGGATCTTGCTATGCAGTTCAGGCTGACCTTGAACTCACTATGTAGCCCAGGCTGACTTCAAACTCATGGAGATCCTCCTCTTCCACTTCCCAAATCCTAGGATTACAGATGCAGATGACACAATTTTTATGATAGTTTAATCTAAAAACATTATATATATATATATATATATATATACACACACATATACTTTATAAGTAAATATGAAATAATTACAAGAATAAATGAAAATTGTTTGGGCATACCTGATTAAAGGTATTTCCACAAACATATGCTTCATTCATCACCCATGCACATTTGTGACCCAGGAGTGAGATGAGCCCCTCCATTGTGGCAGGGATAACCATGCTCTGGCTGTGGGCATGCAGTGCACCCCCTCCTAGGGCAGCTGTCACAGAGCAAGGGATTTGGACCTGGCCACAGGGATGAGCAGGCTTGATTAATGCTTTGAAGCTGATGCCACAGACACGCTGAGTCTGCATAGAAGCTTCCCACTTGAACAAAGGCTGTTGTGTTGAGCGCAGGTTTTTCTGATCATTTGTGGTTTTGAGAAAGTATAAAAGGAACAGTAAGTTTTGGGAAACTTTGAAAATCATAGTGCCTCCAAGTGAGGCCTTTTTGGTTGGGCTAAACTGCAGCGGCATGATGTGGAAGTAGCTTAACTCAGGCCATCCTCCCAGTCTCAGAAACATTCCCTTGAGTGTTTTATCTTAAATTGGGTCATGATGACTTTGGGATTAAGGTAAGATTTTGTGCTTTTTGGTGGTAAAAAGAAACGGATTCACATAACAAAAGACAGAAAGAAAAAGAAACACTAGGAGGCTTTCTAAGTGCTGAAATCTCAATCTTGTCAGACTTCTGGCTGTCTGGACACTGACTTGCTGTTACATCTGCTCTTATCCAGGGTTCCTTCCCATAACAACCCCCCTGGCCTTTTGCATTATGGAGTCCTTGCCTTGCTTTGCTCATTTCCAAAGGAGACTCTCATCTGAGATCAGCTCGCACCTTTCCCAGAGAGACACTGCCTATGACCATATTTAGATTATGTCAGCACTAACAATGATAAGGGTCACCATCTGCCGTGCATTAGTGGTGTTGGTGAGCATACCACACTATGCTAAAAGCTATATTACTATAATTTTGAGTAACAAATTATGGGTTAGCAAGGGAAAAATAAAGCCATTAGTTACATTTGTTCAGGGCGATTAAAATGTTAGAGTCCTTTCATTGATTAATGAGTCATTCAGTTAATAGATCAGTGCTACTATTTGTCCATCATCCTTCCACCCGTTCATCTGGCCAGCTGTCCACCTCTGCAAAAACTGAGCTTGGTAATGATGGTACAAGAACAGGCTGGTGGAAGATAGGAAAGGGCCATTTTGTCTAAAGGTGAAAGGGCTCTGGAGAGGAAATGAGGACCTTAGCCATGAAAGAGGTGCATTTTCACTATAAATATGGAAATTTTTATAGAGAGTTTTATATCTATCTGTCTCCTGTATTTTGCTCAAGAGGATTTGAGGTAACTTACAAAATATCTGAAGCACATGTAGATAAAAGATAGGAAAAAGGCCAACCAGGTTATTACAACTTTAAGAAAATTACCTAACTCAGGCAAAGCTGTTTTTACTTCTTATAGGAAAGAAATATATTTCCATTGGAATTTTAAAAGAGAATGTTTAAACTGGTGAAAAATTAGCTTTTCCTTCTCATTTTTACAGTAAATATAAGAAAACAACTGGTTAGGGTTGTCTCATGTTCCATAATGTCTTAAAACCAAGGTGGGATTTGGCAATAGTGATTATAATGGGATGGGCCAAATACATCCATGTGATTTAGGCTGCATGCAGCTTTCTGGTCCATTTCATTAATCCTAGAAGAGTTCCCTGGAGGAATATTTAGAGAAAGGGTGAATTTTATATTTTGCGGTTAATCCTCTTGTTTAGTCTGTAGATTCTCTAGAAGTTCAAGAGACTTGTGACTAAGGTATCCTATAATAATGTGATTGAAAAGCATGTAAATGCTTAAACTTAAAACATTTCCTATAGTAATATATTACAACAAAGCCACCTCAAAATACTCTCTTGTGCTTTAAACACACTTTTCCCCACCTTTATGCCATGTTCTGAAGCAGTTCTAGAACTCCTTTTTTTATGAGTGTCTTCGGTTGTGCTGTCATACCTGGCTGAATTAATTCAAAATATTTTCCTTTCAGAGCTGGTGTATAAGTGGATGAAGACACACCATCATGTTTTTATGAGCTTGCCTTACTGTTGCATGGCATTTGGCCCCAGCAATTATTATAATTTTTATCACACTTCATAAAGATGCTCACAAAAGAGAACTTCCAGAACTGCTTCAGGAAGTGACAAGAAGGATGGGCAAGGGGGATAATTTTGAGGGGGATTAATGACAATGTGTCTTTTACTGTAAAAAAAAAAATTGAGTATTTTTTTGAGACAAGGTCTTTTTATGTAGTTCAAGATGGCCTTAAACTCATTATGTAGTCACTATGTAGTCAGTAGTCAGACTCATGGCAATCTTCCTGCTTTAGCTTACCAAATGCTAGTATTATGGGCAAGAATCACCATGCCCAGATAATTTTTTAAATTTAAATATTCACCACATATTTTGAGCATACAATTCACCAGTGTTAGTTGGAATATTAAAAATCAGTATAATAAATGTTCTTACTATCAAAGAGTCTTTGGGGACTGGGAGATAGCTCAGTGGAATAAGCGCTT
>NW_004524906.1:832480-833345 GCF_000260255.1 Octodon degus
TTAGCAAGATGCACAAAAATCTTACTCAGATCACAAGAGTCCACATGTGGGAGTCCACATGTGGGATGCAAATTAGAATGCCTTGTCACCTTTTGAGGACTAAGATTACTTTCCATGATGAGAGCCACACTAGTGATTTAGTTCTGCGTCTCTGCTGTATTCTGACCTGCAAGCTGACTCTGGTACAATAATATTTTTTTCTTGGCTCTTTCTAATGGTATTTTCAACAACTGTCATTCAACAAAGAACACTTAGCATGTGTTTATAAATATTTTTGAAATTTCACTGGGCTTACTGGTAAACAGAGATTGCTGTTAATCTTTTTTTTTTTTTTTTTTCAGTACTAGGGGGATCGAACTCAGTACCCTGTGCTTGTCAGGCAGGCGCTTATTCTACTGAGCTATCTCCCTGACCCAATCTTTTGTTTTCAAAGAAGACTGTGGATATAAATATGATCAGTGAACATGAGTGACTGGTTTTAAAGCTTAGTCTTCAATTAAACTAACATCCTAAAGGAGTAAAAACTCAACCTTGAAAGAAAGGACGGGATTGAATTGTACTTCGTATTTGCATTTTGCTTTCTTGGACATTCTGGCAGTCAGTTCGATACTTAAATCAGGGGAAAATGATATAGTTCTACAGAGATACAATACCTGTGCAAAGCTGGACATTTGGCCTGTGGTGATTCTGCCTCTCTGACATTTGACCTGCTTCACCCTTTATTATTCTTTATGCCTTTGTTATCTTTTTTTCAGTACTGGGAATTGAGCCAAAGGCCTTTGCACACAGATACATCCCAGCCTTATTTATTTATTTATTTATTTATTTATTTATTTATTTATTTGAGGCATTGGGAATTGAACTC
>NW_004524906.1:833445-881549 GCF_000260255.1 Octodon degus
AGGCATGTTCTTACTAAGTCACTAAGAAGGCTGGGGTGGGGGGAGGTGGCTCAAACTTGAAATCCTCCTTCTTCAGCCTGTCAGAGTACTAGCTTTATGCAACTTCTGCCCTAAGCTACTCAGTGTGCCATAGTGAAATACCGTAACTGTGTAGCTTTCAAACAAACAAACAAAAAATGATTCTCACAGTTCTGCAGGTGGGAAGCCCAAGATCAAATTACTTATAAATTCTGTGTCTGGTGAAGGTCTGCTTTCTAGCTCCTAGATGGGGCCTTCTTTCTGTGATCTTACATGGTGGAAAGGGCTAGTGTTCCTTTTTGGGCTTCTTTTTTCTTTTTATAAGAGCATCAGCCTCATCCATGAAGGCCCCAACCTCGTGACCTAACCATCTCTCCATCTCTTCCTTTCCCCATACTGTAATTTTGGCCATTAGATTTTAATATGGGAGATTTGTGGTAACAAAAATGTCTAGACCATCACAGATGCCATTTCATTAGTTCCTTTTGCTCATTCTAGTTCCTGATTTTTCCTGACTCTTTCTACCTGCATCCCTCCAACTACTCCTTCCTACCATGGGGGTGATTAGACTTGTGTTTAAGACACAGCTCAGGGATCCCAGGCTTTTAAAGGCTTTTGTCTTCCCTATTCCTACACTTCTCATATAGGTTTCTCCTCAGAACTAAACCTGTCATTGTGTTAAAATGGCCTTTGTGTGTTTGTCTACCCAGTACAATATGAGCCCAGTGCAGCCCTTTTGTCTAAGATACTATGGTTCACTATGGTGGATGTGTGTATGTAATCATGATTTGTTGAACTTATGGGTTCATGTGGAATCAAACTCTTGATTTTATTTCTTTTTTTTAAATTTTTTTTTTTTCGAAACCGGGGATTGAACTCAGGCCCTTGAACTTACCAGGGAAATGCTTATTCCACTGAGCCATCACCCCGGCCCATGGAATCAAACTCTTAAACAATGACTCTAAAATGACCCTTGGGGATCTCTTGGAATGTCATGCTCAAGGCTTTCTCTTTGTGCACCAGTCTTACCTGTTTTTGGGAGAAGGCTTAACATCCAATGTTGTAATTGTTGATGACGAAATGAGACATTCTTGAATTTCATCTCTCTCATGCCGTGATGTTGCTTCCCTCTAGGTCAGAGGAAAGTGTTTGACCTTCCTTTTGGGAGCTGCCTATTTCACAGTGATGTGTATGACAATGGGTCCTCATTTCTCTACAACAACTGCACAACGTGTACCTGCAAGGTGAGGTGGAGCAGAGGGGCTGTGGCACACACACTACCAAGAAGTCCAGTGTTTCAGAGTTATTAGCCAATGGCAGTGGTGTTTATTTATCAGGTGTAGGCATCAGAGCTGTTGCCTCTCAAGTAAAATTATGCTCAAAGTCACCAGAAGTTTATGTGCAGCTCCTTCCTGATAACTCATATCAGATTTTGAGGATCCGCAGAGTGGCTCCTGGTGACAAAACCTACACTCTGAGAACCATCAAGAGGATTCCCCAAGTCAGACATACACAGATGGCCATATTGCCTCACTCCAATTTTCAGTGTGAATTCTCAAACACAATGAGCAGTGACAGTGGCTTTCTTTACACTCTGGAAGGGATATGGATAAATTTATGGTTCATCACAACACTAAGCCTAGCAGCTTGGGAAGATAGTGTTTATGTGTGGTTTATTGTGTGTTTCTTAAGCAGAGGTTTGCTTTTCTCTGAACAATCTAATTCTTGATAAAGAATTCCACAGCTTCAGAGGCTTAAGGGGCACACGTCACACATACACAGATGTCCTGATTCTATGAATTATGCATGAGACTAGGAAAAGAAGCATTTACCGCGGAGGGCTTTGGTATCTTCATTGGTGGTGAGTTAACTTGCATATCTGTGCAACCCAAGTTTAAAATAACTTATTTTGGTGGTCATGGCTATTGATATTTTGTTTTTGGTAGCTAAAGAGTTAAAGAGGAAGAGAGATATGTACAGATAGAAAGACCAACCCAGAAGTCCACAGTGAAAACATGTTATTCCAAACACCTTAAGTAGCACACCTAGTCCTTTCACTCACTGGAGCTTAAACAGCCTGATGAAGGTCACATCCTTCACAGCAGAGGTCTAGAATCCAGTTTTGGGATGGCTTACTTAGTTCGTTTGCAGATACACACACATGTCACCTAGGGTGACTTGTTAAGTTAGCTCTGATTAAAGTTCTTTGATCAGAGATGTCTGGCTGTCCATGAAACTCCTAAGGGTGGCATAAAGCCAAGACAGAGACCCAAGAGAGCTCTGTGAAGGAGGAGTGTGAGGAGCAGAGAGGCAGGAAGAAGGAAGGGACACATTTTGTCCTGTGGTGAGTGGGGTTTCCTCGCCACGCACTGGCAGGAGTGGACTGGTTCTCTTGACCATGGAGTTGCAAGTCACTGGAAGGTAAGGAATGTGTGCCTGTTGTCCCCAAGCATTAAAATGCCCCATAGTATTCTTCAGATGAAAGTAAATAGGTTACATTTTGAAGAGATAGAAAGGTTTATTGCAAACCATTAAAATGTAATACCTGCAGAATAAATTTTGGAGAAGTGACGTGTGGGTTGTTGAGGAAGGCCAGCGAGGATATCTGGTCTACCTGGGGAAAGTCGTCTTTAATTTCCCATTTGCTTTGGATTCCCAGGACTCCACTGTGGTATGCAAGAAAACCTGCTCCCACCCTGGCAGCTGTGACAGGGACAGTGAGGCCTGTTGTGAGCAGTGCCTCCTTCGAGTGCCCCCAGAAGACGTCAGTGTGTGCAAGTTTGGCAACAAGATTTTCCGGGTATGTCCGAGGTGAAGTTTATTGGCACTGTTGCCCTGGGCTGACTGTTAAGCAGCTCTGGAGTAATGCAGGTTGGAGAGTTCTACAGTCTATGTGTGTGCACATATGGAGGTGTTTGTGTGTAGCTGATGTGCTCATGTGTATTGCAGTATTGTATATTTAGAATTAAGTAAGGGCACATGGGACACAGAGGCAACCTTTTGAAAAGTGTTTGCTTTGGCTTCGTTGCTGTTAGAATATCTGGCCTGGCCCAGCTCTTATGTCCTTCCCGGTGGGCGGTGTGGTTGTGGGCACCCACTGTCAGGAGCGTGTCATTCAGGTGGGCCCCTTGCCAAGATGACCCCCACATCGAGATCCTGATGGACCTCAGCTTGATGCACTTAGAAGCTTTTCACAAAGTCCCTTTCCCAAGAGGAATTTTCTCCTCTGGACGGTGCTCAGGTAACAACTGTTCTGCTGTGCGTGGCCAGCATGGTGGTCACAGGGTTGAGAGGACGCTGCCCCAGCTAAAGTGACAGATTGTCTGCTGGCATCTGGCCGCCTTAGGTGTGATTCTCAGCCTTTTCTGGTGCTCACAGTGGGAACCTGGCAGTGGCCATTACACTCTGGATGCAGGCACTGGGCTTTGTTCTAGGATTCTCCCATCTCCCAGCCAGTCTGCTTGCCTCAAGGGTGGGGGGACTCAGTCCGTACCCGAAGATGTCACTTCTTGGTATTCTTGGGAATTGATACCTCAGACCTCAGAACCAGCCCAGTTTCAGAAGCTTCTTGGGCCAGGCTGCCTGGTCACCACCACAGCTGGAGGAGAGGCTCTGGTCCTCAGGGACTCTAAGAAGCCAGGATGTGTTCTGCCACCAGAGGGCTGTGTGTGTTGTGCTTACCCGGCTTCTAGGACCACTCCTGCTCCACACACAAAGTCACTCTTCGCCTCTGGAGCATGGAGATAAAGTAGCTGCCCTCTCACGACGGGGTTTTGTGCAAAGCACTTTCAAATCTCCTTATAAATATGCCCGTTGAGGCGACTGCAGGCTGAAATAACTGACAGAGACACTGAGTCTGCAGAAAGGTGTCCTTTAGGTCCAGTTGAGTCAAGGCCTTTCTGCATCTCAAAGGCATCAGAGGGTGGTGGTCCTTAAAATAGCTTCAAAGGTAAAGAACAGGAGGCAGCAACAAAGATGGAGACTTGTGTCTCTGGACCCACAAGCCAAGGAAGGATACTTCATTGTTTTGGGCTCAACTGTGTGGCCTGTGATCTTCTTAGATCACAAGCATGGATCTCATCTTTGCCTTTTCTGTCTTGGCCAGACACTGGGAAGGTGCCGGTCATAAATCCAGTGGGCCAAAGAAATTCCTCAAGTGGCTCTTTTCTGTGGTAAAAGAAATGTGTACTCAAATGCTACCCTGCATTGTAGGAGGACAGTACCAGCCAGGCTGGGACCAGCTGTGTGTGGCTGGTGACATCTTCTGTCTGTGCTCTGTATTCTCCTATGTGCCCTTTTCATGTCCAGAGTGGTGGCACATCTGGGAACAAACCACCTGCCTCTGGCCATCTCAACTCACTGCTGCTACCTGGCATAACATCCTATCAGAGGGAAATTCGAAGGTTGTTATTATATCATCTATGAAAATTCATTCTCTGTCATGCAGTGCATGAGGAATAAGATGCAAATACAAGCTGGTTAAACACACATAAATTTTTATAATCTGGAGAGGAAACACATACGCACCCTGAAATCTCTCTCATCTTTATCTTAAAATGATCAGTTATGAGATATTATCAAAAATGGGGTAAATGTTTAAACAAAACAAAAAATTACTGCAGTAAAAGACACATTGACATGAATCACTTTCAAAATATTCCTCTCATTTTGAATACATTCAGCCCATCATCCTACTGCAGAAGCAGTCCTGGAAGTCCTCTGTTCTGTCTTTAATTACACTATTGTGGTTGCCTCGATGTCCTGAATCCCATCCAGAACATTGAACTTTCATGGTTATTTTGATTTTGGGGATGAGCCAGAAGTGCCAGGGTGCCAGATGCAATGGTTCATGCAGATGAGAGTGGGCTTTGTTTCATGAGCCCGCCTTCCTATTGGATGGCACTCAGCAGCAGCATCCACTGTATTTTTGTGCATTTTTAAATCATGCCTCCTAAAGACACTTAGGAAAGAGGTCCTTTAGGACTGCTTCAGAAACTGGCAGGAACAAGGAGAGAAGTGTGTTGGAATTGACAGGAAGGATTTTGAGAGAAATTCATGGCAATGTGGCTTTTATTGTCATAAATTTAAAAAATGTAACCATTCACTGTATGTTGCCATCACACCTCATGTAGATGAAAGTTTAGAAACATTGCATCTAAGGACGCCATCCCTGAGCCAGGTGAGACATGCATTCCCTACGAGCAGTCCTCACCTTCCTGATATAGCTGCCCCACCCACAGGCCCAGCTCCCACAGAACCCTGTGCTCTGTCTGTCCCACAGGAGGGTGAGGTGTGGTCCTCAGCCAACTGCACCATCTGTGCCTGTGTGACCGGCAGGACGGAGTGTCGCAGGAAGCAGTGTGTGTCCATCAGCAGCTGCCCGCAGGTATGCTGGACACTGGTCCACTTTCCCTTTCCCTTAGTGCCTTGGGAAGCACCTGTATAAGCGTCTTGTGAACGCAGAAGCCAGATATGGCAAAGCCTTCACCTTCCCGGGGAGCCAGGTCCCCACATAGCTTCCTCCTTCCACCCAGTCTCCCTTGTGTGAACACCTCCGACCAGCTCTTGGCCCGGCTCCTGCGCTTCTTACTGGCTTCTTCCACGTCCTCTTACAGCACCCCTCCCACTCTGCTTAGGCTGCTGCCCTGCTCTCTTTTGCTACATTTTCTGTTTAACTTCCTAACCATCTTTCACCTTTTCCTACTCTCCCTTCTCCAACTGCAGCTTTCTTCTCACTGATAGACTGGCCTGTGGCTGCCTACTAACAACCTCCCTGAGAAGTTTCTCCTGCCCAACAGCAGTCTGGTTCTGCCTGCCCAAGTTCTCTGTCCACCCTGGCCCCAGATGGAAAATCCTGTCCTTGTGGAAATATCTCCTTTCAATACCCATAGTCTGGCACATTGAATAAAGTGCCATTATCTTCTTCTAAAGCAAGAGCTCATTGAATTTACCTCAGCAACTCGAAACCTTTCAAGGTTTCCTGCATTTTGGGAAAATGTCAAACCTATTCACATCCTTCCAGTGAATGAGAACAACGTATCCATATATTCAGGACTTGTCCTCCTTTCTCTATTATAGAGAGCTTTTAATTTCATTCACATCTGGTATTATGATAAACAAAGTTGCTTTTTTTACTTGAGTGCCAAAGAAGGTACAAGAAAACAACAGCTGCTGCCCTTGCACAACTGAATGGAGGGGTGGGGGGAGAGAAGAAGGAAAAAACCTCTAATTAGTCTTGCTCTAAAAAGCCTGACAGAAAACTGAAAACCTCCTATAAAAAAAAGAGAAGAGATGTGATAAGTAGACTTGAACAGGGGCTGCTTATAAATATTCATTGGGAAAAGAGTTCACATCATTGATGCCGACCTCAGGGGGCCTTCATGCGGTGAGTCTCTCAGCAAGCTAGTGACCTAGTGATCGTGGATTCCTCCTCCTGTGAGACAAACGGGGGCTCTGTCTACTCAATGGCTCAGGCAGTTCACTTCCCTGGGCCTGGTGGAGCTAGCTCCCAGCTCTGCTTGGAGTAGGGTCTATGGTTGTCACGGTCTTCTCCCTGCAGAGAGGGAATCGCTCTTTATGTCACCAGTGTCTACTAAGTGGTGCTTGTTTCTGGACCGCATGTGGGCTCCCTGCTGAGCCCTTTCCCGGCTCCTTCCTCTGCACCTTGCCAAGCTTGTCAGCATTCTAAGCAGGTTGCAGCCACAGGGACTGACTGCCTGGTCCCACCTGTCTTTCTAGCGGGTCCTCCCGCTAGAAAGAATATGGAAGGCGGCTTAGCCCGCGCGGGAATCCTTCGCACTCACCTCACCTTCCTAACATCACCTCAGGGAGTTGAAAAGCTAAAAGGACTTGAGGAGCATCTGTGTTTCCTGCTCTGCCCTTCTTGCCTGCCAAGCAGCTCTTTTCCAGAAGTCTATGCGCATTGCTGCAGAAGGATTTAATGTGGGGTTCCCTGCCTGCCCCCACTGGCAACTCCACAGGGACAAAGTGTGGCCTGGGAGCAGGGCTGCCAGGGTTCCCGTGGGGATGGGGTCAGGTTGTCACAACACTGTCCTCTCAGCACCACTGATGTGTACGAGGCTTTGCTGTGGTCCCAGGATGGATCGCACTCAACTCTGAGGCCTCCTGAGGTGGGCACTGTGAGCGCTCCTCCTTGCACACAGGGATGCGGGGTGTCCAGACCTTACGTGAGCTGGACTCTTGGGCTTCCCACCTTGCTCTTGGTTTACTTCCCGCCTGATCTTGTGACCTGACCTACTCCACCTTCCTTCTCCGAGAAGGAAGAGGTCAGTTTCTGCCTCCATGTAGACATAGGGGATCGAGCCACACTGGGTTCCAGACTTGGCATGAAACCTCTCTGCCACATGGGCATAGAAAGGCTTGCTCCATCATCCTGACTCAGCTGGCTTTGTCCTCAGCTGCTTCCAGTTATGACAAATTAAAGGAGGCTCTATGCCAGACAGAAACAGTTAGCAGAGCTGTGGGAAATGAGAAGGTGTCCTGATGCCCCCAAACCGTGGCATGGCTGCGTGGGGCTGAGTTTGAAGTCTCATTCAAAGTTGCCATGGCCTTTAATGTGGCCCAACTGATGCAAGAAAATAGAATGAGAGCCAATTCTGGTTGTAATCTTTAACCAGCTTTATAAAAGTCAATTTAGTGTTTATTTTTAAATACCAGTGCCTATTCTGATGCAACTGGCTTCAGCGAATGGCAGTGCATGACCAGTATGTCCTTGTCATGGGCCATGGGTGATCCCACTGTGGCTCTCTTTCCTTAGTCCCTGTAATCAGAACAAAGCATCTCCATCTGGAGCAAGGTGGTGTAAATGAGACAGAGTATGGGGAATGTGTAATGCGGAGCAGAAACTCAATCCACGCTAAATTCTCTTAAGATAAAGGACATGGAGGATGGAAATCTTCAGGGGAAAGGAGGGTAACACAAAGCTAGAGTTAATTTTAGACTCAGCCTTCCCCATTACTTGACATTAAAATTTATCATCTATGAAAAGGGAAATGCTCAGATTTAAGGTTCTCGTGCTTAATAGCAACAACTGTAATAATCTCTAACATCATTAATCCCCTAAAGTAGTTAGCTCCTCACACCTGTGCAACAAAGCTGATGTGTGACATACGTGAAGGATCTGCAGGAAATCAGTGACAAAGCAAGTGCTCTGTAGACGCTAATCTTCTATTGCTTTTTCCCTCTGATTAACAACTGAGTCAGAGATGAGGCCCAGCTGTCCTCTGGGTCCTGAGACTGTGATTGCTCTTCTAAATGCCATGCAGTAAAAACAAGAAAAGACTCGCAGAGGGAAAATTGCAGCAAATTTCCAGAAAGTAATGGAAATCAGTTAGCATTTCAGAGGGCTCAGTCCTGTTGGTTCTGAGCACATCTCAGTGACCTGACACAGGTAAGACACCACTTTCTGAAAGAGACTCTGACCAAGCAGCAGACCCACACCCATGCCCACAGGATGTGTGAGTCCGGAGCCTGGATTGTAGTTCAGTGTTTGGGCTCCTCCAGGAAACAGAAGAGGAAATCCCTGCCAGAGTGGCAGCTGGGCAGGCAGTGCCTGCTGTGGGTGTGCCCTGCATATCGCTGAAGGGGCTCTCCATCTTCCCTCCAGGCCATGTGAGAAATCTGACCCTTGCAAGGCTTGAACGCTTCACACTTCATAGGGGATAGAAACAGGAAGGCTTTCACAGTGACCAGGCTTGGCCTCAGAACCCCAGACCTGAAAACTCATTTTACCATCATGAGCACCTTGTGGGTGCTGAGTTCAAACACAGCTTGGCCTGATTTCTTTGCTTTTTCTGGTATTAGATATGAAAAAAGAGCTTTGTCTTCCTCAGCAGACCCTTTTTTAGCATTAATTCTGTATTTGTTTTTCTCCTGATTAGGGTAAAATCCTCAACAGAAAAGGATGCTGCCCGATTTGCACTGAAAGTAAGTTCATTGCTTTGGAAATGCTCTGTTGCTATTTGTCTGGCAATTTGTGATGCAATAAGGAACTAGAGGGGACATTTTCTGCACACTTTTTAACTCTGCGGGCGTAGGATGAGGCCATTCCCCTCCCCACAGACACGCTTATTGGCTGTAATCCTCTCATAGAAGCATGATTGAGACAAATGTGGATTTTCCATCAGAACTTGCTGCCGTGAGAATCAGGAAGATAAATGATCTGATGAGGTTTAGAAAGGGCCAGTAATGCAATGTGCATTTTAATTGTTAATAGCATTTGCAGTCATAGTGGCTAAGATAACGACATCCAGGAACACCAGACATCTGTAATTGAAGAGGGATTCTCCATCCCTTGGGATGAAGCCACACAGCTGTGCTTCCTCCCTCAGTCTGACACTGTTCTTCATGCCTTTGCCTGGGCACGGCCAGTGTGGCTGTTGGTGAGAGTTTGCAGAGGTCATTGGCCCACAATGCATTGCAGTCCTGTGACCTTTACCTGCGCTCTTGGAGCTTCTTTCTGCACATGGCCTGTTCAAGAAGCCAAACACGACTAACCCCAGGGCCAGACACGGCAGTGGGATTTCCATTAGGTGGGCATAAATGTATCTGCAAATCACTGTTTCAGTCCTTCTCAATTTCATGTGATTTTGAGATGGCTTTCTGAAGTATTTAAAAAGGGAGTTGGCAGTGCATTATCAGATTAGCTCTGTGTATACTGAGCAGGATTAACAAAGCTGGGAAATCTATTAGGAAGTATCTTGCAAGTCCATCAGGATTCAAGGAATGGGCTTCATTGTAGATGACACCATCATTCCTGGGAACTAGCTTATCCCTTCCATGTATCTCATATCAGACTTTCTAGTGCTAAGAATAATCTCAGTGTTTTGCTTTTTGAATTGCTATGCTTTTGGGCAATAAGTTAATGGAGGGCCATTTTAAATATATGTGAAACATGTAATAACATGTGTATATATATTGCTATCACCTATTATATATCTATCACATAGAGCCAAAGCCATGAAACAATTATACACTGGCTAGAGGTGCTGGTTGAATTAACAAAAATGCATTATAACCTTAATACAGAGGTTTTTCTTTGAGGATAATGAAGTACATAAGATAACTTCAAGGAGGGTTTGAAGTATGACTTAGTAGAGTTCCAGAGCTAATGCAGGAATAATTTGCTATGATTAACACATCAGTTGATTTAAAGTAATACATTTAAACTATAACATTTAATCATCCTTCTAGAGACTCTCTGAAGAAGAAAATTTTTTAAATCAATATTTGGAATTGAATACAACCAATGGTGGCAAACCTATGGCACACAGGTCACAGCAGGCTGTTTGTTATCATAGAAAACTTTAACATGTTTACCATCATAGAACCTGATATTTCTGCACTGAGCTACCTTCCTACCCACCCCCTAACTTATTTTTTTATTTTGAGACAGGGTCCTGCTAAGTTTCTGAGTTGCTCAGACTGCTCTCGACCTTGTATCCTCCCGCCTCATCCTCCCAGGGAGCTAGGATCCGGGCATGCACCACCATGCCTGGTTAAGAAGCATTGTTAATGGGTAGTTATGAGGTACTTTCAGTTTCCTTATTTTCTGAACGAGAAGCTGGAATCTGTATGGATGAAGTTTTCTTCCATACCCATGGCAATGGTGATGTTCGCACTTCCTCATGAAGGGTCTGCTGTGTGAGGTAGGGACAGACCGTGTAAGAACTCCCAGTGTTTTCTAGTTTACCCTTCTAACATCATGAGGTTAGGCAGGTCACATCCACCATCACACTGTTGTCAGGCAGGATCCCTGCCCCTTGGCTTCTTTAAAATGTGTGGCCAGCTTCATCCAGAAACAGCTTGAATTTTTTTGGAACTGGGAATTGAACTTAGGCCCTTGTGCTTGCCAGGGAAGCACTTATTCTACTGAGCCATCTCCTGGACCCAATAGCTTGAATTTTGAGTTAGCCATTTTATGTCCCAAAAATCTAGGAGGGATTATTGAGGGACTTGGGAGCAAAGCCAAGATTTGTTATTAGGAATCTTCCCAATGTGAGGTGGCCTTTCCATACCTAGAGGACTAGTGACTTCTCAGAAAGGAAGGGTTCAACAGAAAAGAAAGAAAGACTGGAAAGATGGGCATGATAATGGAGCCAGGTCTGTGGCAGTCATGTTAAATCACGTGTGAGGGGCACATGAAGGATCCCGGGCCTCCATCACCAGGAGAAGCAGCTGGCATGGGCGGGAGCCACCCAGCTGCAGGGACACCTGGAGGCCACTAACTCTGCACCTGCATCTAGCAGGTCAGAGCTGGAGGAGCTCAGGCATGCAGTTCTCTGTCCAAATCTAAATTGTATCATCAGATGGCGATTTCTCAACTTCCTTTGGTGTTCTTTCCGTGTGTTTGTGCTCTCTCTTCTCCAGCAGCTCTCCATCCCTGCTATAAAACTCATTCTTTTTGGCCAGGTTCGCCTGCTCAGAGTCAGTTCAGAGATGGGATGGCTTCCAGTTTTTATAAGCAGTGCCCAGCTTTCATAACATAGTCGGGTAGACTTCTTAGGCTGTCCTTTACCTGTGGCCTCTGGACCTCCTACTTTGAAATTCTTTTTGTCATTTTATCCAGATCCAGGATCCAGAACAAATGTTTGGTCTCATTTTCCCTCCTCTGCCAATTATGAAAGCTCTTCTTCTCTGTAGATTTTTAAATAGCGTAGACTGAGCCAAGAAAGCAAACCTGTTTTTTAAAACCAGAAAAATGACTTAATTTTTATTAGTAATTTTAATTATTATTTTTTATTAGTAAATACTTGCATGCACATGCATATGCACACACACACAACTCTTTCAGATTGCTCTAGGATTTATTTTATTTTATTTTATTCTTGAGACAGAGTCTTGCTATACAGTTTGGGCTGGTCTTGTGCTCACTTCTGGAGCCCCCAGGCTGGTCTTGAACTCACAGAGAACCTCCTATCTTAACCTCCTGAGTGCTGGGATTACAGGCTTGTGCCACCATGCCCAGTTCCAGGGTGAGTGCCTCAGGTTCTGGGGATGAGATGGCATAGCCCGTGGAGCTGGGGATCAAACTTGGGTCCTTGTGCCTGCCCAAGGTACTTATGCCTCTGAGCTATCTAGGATTTGTTTTTAAAAAATATTTTAGAAATATTTTAACTAACAAACAAAACACAAAGTGTGTACCTGCTAATGGGGTACCATGTAATGATCAATGTGTCTACAGTGTTCAAATCTGGTTAAGTATACACGGGCATTTTCAGCCTCAGCCTTTGGCCGGATGACCACGGTGGGACAGTTGTTGCATGGCTGGGTATTTCCATCCTTAACTCTACCCACTCAGTGCCAACAGCAACCCTTTCCCAAGGTTGTGGCAACCCAAAATGCCTCTTTCAGGACAAAATCACCCTCATTTAGGAACCTCAGCCCCTCCTCTTCCCCCCAAGGAACACAGCCCAGATGAGGGCGGAGGTAGGAAGCCGCAGTGATGGAGTGGCAGTCACGGTCAGCGCAGCTGCTGAAACACCACCAGAAAAGTGTTGCTACCCTCTGCCTTGTGAAGGCGAAAGTCAGAGCTTCTGGGTTTGCTTGAATATGTTTTGGCATTTAATTCACTAGCCCTACAGAGGGCTATAACTTGATGCATTAAAAGTCAGTCTTTGCTTTCATTGCTCAGAAGCTAGAAATAAATTTGGAGCCCACTTCCAAAATCATGCAGGGTTGAATATTAAGCTCACTTCTGGCTTTGAGTGTACATTCATGCTTGTGTGCTTTGAATGGCTAGTAGGGGTGTCTGTGTGCTCCCTTCAATTGTTTCTTGAAAGAAGGCAAAACTACTTGCACTAAATAGGTTTAATCACATCCCAAAACTCCTTTTGATTCTCAATTTTTTTAATCTTTTCATTTATTTGGTATAGGGTCTCGCTACACAGCTGAGATTTGTAGTGATACTCCTGTCTCAGCCTCCCTAGAGCTGGGATTACAGGTGTGTACCTCCTCATCCAGTTTTGGTGGCTGGCATGGTGCACCTGGGGTTCCAGGGCTGGCGTGGCGCGCAGTACTGGTGATCGAATCTGAGTCCATGCAGTTGCCAGCCAGACACTCAGACCACAGGGTTATCTCCCCAGCCCTTGGTTCTCAATATTAGTTGAATGGAGATTGCCTTATTTTCAGGCAAGTGGCATTGTGTCTAAACTCCTGCAGAATTTCTTTCCTGCTTGTGTTGGTCTACCCTTGGTCATTTTTAGTAGTAAGGAAGAAACGTGAATGCATAGACCTTTTCTCTGGGTGTCCTTGCAGTGACCGGTGGCAATGGTCATGCACAGTCCTGAGTGAGGAGTGATTGTGGAGGAACAGAAGTATAGGCTCCACCTGAATGGCGCTGAGGATTCTATCCAAATGAGTGGGGAGCTCCTCTTAGAACCAGAACTGCAAAGAGTAGCGAAGAGCGTTGCTATTTTTGAATAGCTTGTGACTGTTCTTTTTCCCTCTTTCCAATAGAAAAGAAGTAAATCTGGTTTGCATGAATTATTTAAAGTTAAATATCTGAAGCAAGCTAAGCAATCTTCAGAGAGCTTTTGGTAAGCGCTACTTGCCAAGATATGAGTTGCAGGCTGGGGTGGCCTCTTTGTGTGAGGCTCGGGCTGACCGTGAGTCAGGTCCAGGGCACCACTTGCTGTGCGTGGGCAGCGCTTGGTTTTATACGACTTGTTGTTTTTCTGTGTATTGGCAAACACTGCATGGAATCTTGACCTGGCCTCCCTAGAAGAGACCAGAATCAGATAAGATTTTGCTGGCAGTATGTCTGTTTCCAGACTTGGAAATAACACTTAATCTTTACATTGATAAGAGAGGTGTGTGAGACTTTGTGACTTTCTATTTTGTCTGCCTGTCTGTCTGTCTGTCTCTGTGACTGCCTGTGTATACAGGGAGCTAGGGTAGTAAGGAGAGATAGAGAGAAATGGAGAGATTGATCGCATAAGAACATTTAAGCTCTTAATCATCTACACAACCAGATGTAGCCCAGTTGTGGACAGCTACTCCCAGGTGTCATGGACTGGTGGACAGTGGTGTTGTGCCTGTGCTACCTGCATGCACCCTGAGCATCCCAACCTAAGGGAACACTCTGGATTGTGAAGCTCTGCTGAAGGGCAAGGATGCTGAGTATAGATACATATATCATTGCGATAATCTCAAGGGCTCCTCATTCCACCGTAACAGGAAATACCACATTTCAGCATCTCAGAGTATGAGGAGGATCACAGTTTCCAGGTGACTTCTTAATCCTCCAAGGGTGAGTTTCCAGCTGTGTGCAGCTCCTGCATCTGCCCTGGCTCCAGCAGGCCCTGGCCTACACCCACCAGAGTGGGTGGAATTTGCCCCATGGAGTTCGGGCAGGTTTCACTTAAGCCTCTGCAATGCCTGCAGGTGTCTGCAATTAAACAGGGTCACCCTAAGAGCAGGAATAGAACAGCAATTTCACTAATTTCCCTGGAAAAGAGCCACAATGAAACTGACCTGGAGCCTATTTTATGAGAAATCTGCTCTGACTGAGGATTCACAAATTAGCCATTCTGTATTTGAACAAGCTTTCTGGCCTTGGAGTCTGTAAGTAGCTCCGTGTCCCTCAGCCCTGAAATTCTGTCCTGAACCAGGAAAGCAAGGAAATGTGAAACCAGAGCTTCAGAGGCTGGGACTCCAGATGCCGGTGTTGACTTCAGCCTTGCCAAGGAGGTTCTAAGCTAAGTGGTCCCTGTGGTCTTAGCTTGAGCATCTGGAGTTGGGTTTGATGCCACTCCTGAGGCTGTGGTGGCAGACAGAGTGGCACATGAAACCTGAGCTCACCACACTTGGTGGCCAGGAAAGCCCACACTGGAGGGAGAAGCAACACCAGAAAGAGGGGGAGGAGATTGCTTGTTTTCTGTGCTGTTCTACCTCAGGAGATTCTGTGACTTTAACTGTTCTGGCTATAATCTGCTGCAGAGTTGAAGGTGGAGACTGCAGTTGCTCTCTGTCACATGGGTGGAGCGATTGTTATCTATCACCTATTACCAGCTATTTTAGTTGTATAAGGTACTACTGTGTAACCAGTACCAACACCCTGTGGAAATGACAGTAAGTGCTGCACTGCTGCATGTCGTTAGGACTTGGTCAGTGCTCAGCAGTTAGTACTCATTAGTTAGCATGAGGACGATGACTGTTGCATAAACATCAGGTCACAATAACAGTAACCACAGTAGCCAAAGCTAGTGGATTTTAGCATCTGCTCTAGCTAAACACTTTCCCTGCTTGTCCCATTTGGTCTCATTTATCTTCAAGACCATGATGTGACCAAATAGTGGCACCAGCTTCCTTTTCCAGTGAGAAAACTGAGTCAGGGAGGTTGAGGTGACCCAGAGCCCAAGGCAAGCTGAGGAGGCTCCCACCAGGCAACCCAGCCCCAGAGCCTGGCTGTATGGCGTCTCCATCTGCCGTCCTTTGTGGAGCTGGAGAAGACTCACAGTGAGGGGAGAATGGAAGCTGTCAGGAGGGTGCTTTGGGGGCTAAGGCTGGAGATTGGAGAGGGCCTCAGAGGAGTTTCTAGAGTGGCCACTTCGGTCCTCCACCCACCGCAGAAGAGAGGAACTGAGGTAAGCACAGGGCTTCCTCCTGCCTGACTTCTCTGTGTCTGCTTAGATGGAGGTGGAGACCTCAGGCTGCTCCGAGCTCACCTCCACAGCGAGCTGGCTGGCTTTTCCATCTCTACTCATTTCACATGCTTTCTTCTTTCTTCCTGGCAGCTCAGAGTTGATTCACTTCAGGGAAAGTTAAACATCTCCCCAGTTCTCTTGCTTGCAATATTAAAATATGTATAGTTCTGAGTGTGAGAACACTCTGCTCAGTTCCTGCCAAGAAGGAGAGGCAGAATTGTGCTCAGGGCCCAAGACTGTCACCATTTTAGCATCATGGAATTGTGGAGGGAGTGAGTCCTGCCTGCAAGGCCAGCCTTCTGTCTTTTGGGCAAGGAAACAGGTTCGCAGAGGACTAACTGAGGAGCTGGCATAAGCACCTGCATTTTTGATGACCTCCCAATCCAGTGTCTTTTCCCTAGGCTTTGCTATAATTTACCCAGCAAAGTTTGTTAAACAGATGTAGCATAATGAAATGATTCCATTAAATGTGTCTTTCTAGCCAGGTTTTGAAAAAATATATTTTCTATATAAAAAGATGAATAAATTAGATATCAGACAAATTTTATCCCAGCTTCCATCTTGAATTTCAAGAGAGCCACAGTGCCCCATTGTGACAGATAGAACTTAGGTAAAAATGCCCAGTGACCAGATACCAGAAATACAACTAGATGCACAGCAGATAAACAAAACAAATGAAACTTCGCAGCTAAAACACCATTTGTGTAAACTGTACAGTCAGTCCCATGTTACTCTGCACAGAGCCAAGGGTTTATTCTTCTCTGGAGGTTGCTTCTTCTGTGAACAAAACAGGATCAGTGAACATTGCTACTTCTACTGTGGCGGCGGTTGCTCCTGTCAGCAGTGGTAGCGACTTATCCAGTGTTAGTCCGAGCCGGGCCTGGTGACACATGCTTACCACATCCG
The DNA here is from genome assembly GCF_000260255.1 of Octodon degus. Lineage (NCBI taxonomy): Eukaryota > Metazoa > Chordata > Mammalia > Rodentia > Octodontidae > Octodon > Octodon degus. The sequence goes on from NW_004524906.1 coordinate 850,035, forward strand.
CTTTCCTGGTCCTCACATGAGCCTGTGCCCATTGTCCAAGGAAAGTCTGTGAGTCTGAAAAATTAAGAAGCGGCGGTCAGCTGGCAGCCCAGTCCATGGGAATCTGAGGCCCTAGGTTTGAAGCATTGTTCTGTGTTCTCTCTTAACTGTGTTTTCATTGGTTTTGGACCTTTGCCTCCAAGTACATATGCAGCTTGCCAGTTCGCTTCTTTCATACATGACAAGAGGTTTCTGTCTGAAAGCAGTTGTACTTATTCATCTTTAAAAATGTTTCTATGAGGTCACCGTAACCTCTTCTGTGTTCTGGGTTATAAAAGTGTCTTCCTGTCTTTGCTGGAGTCTGAAAAATGGCTTGCTGGCTGCAGTGAGCTTACTGGCTGCTGTGCCTCTCTCTGCCACGGAGCTCCTCTGTGCTCCAGTCTTCCTTCCATCCCGGTCTCATTTGAGGTTAGTGGTCTCAGTCTGTCCTATTTTCCAACATCCTTACCCTCCCCCTGGCTGGCCTTCCTGAGACTGAGTATTATATAGGTTTGTTCTCATTTCACTTTTTGTTTTTTAGGGAAAAGAATTTATGACTTTGTTAGGAAAGTGTTCTTACATCAGATTTAAATTTTTTTATTTAATTTGGGTATGCTAACGATACATAAAGGAACTACATTTTTCTGGACACCTGGTGAGCATATGTCATGTTCTGATCATTTTAAGTGCCTTTTCCTTCTCTTTTTCCTCCTTCCTCTGCTTCCCTGCCCATCTCCAGGAAGTCTGTTTCCCTGTTTCCTAACACCTCTCCTATTTTACCCTCTATTTATATTTCGGGTTTCTGCTATAAGAGAATCCGAGCAAAATTTAACCATCTCAATCTGATGTCTGTCACTTAACATTGTGCAGTCAAGGTCAGTCCATTTTCCTAGAAATGACCAAAGCATACCACCTTCTTAATGGCTGAATAAATCAGCATGGTGTAAATAGCATTTTTTTTATTCATTAGTCTATTGTCACACATCTGGGCTGCTTCTACAGTTTGCGAATTGTGTAGTTATGAGCATGGGCATGTGTGAATCTCTATAGTATGATGTCTTTGATTTTTTTTTTTTTATATGTATTTTGTACCGGGTCTCACTATGCTGCTCGGACTCCTAGTGATTCTCCTATTTTCAGTCTCCCCAGCACTGGGATTATAAGCATGTGCCACCATGCCTGATCATGGGGGTGGGTTCCGGGAGACATGTGGTGCCAGGGATCGAACCCAGGTCTCTGTGCTTGCTTAAGCAGGTGCTTAGTCAGCTATGTCCTGACCCAGAGGTCTTTGATTCTTTTAGGAAGATACCTAGAAGGGTAATAGCTGTGTCTAATGGAATTTCCATTTTTAGTTTTCTTAAGAATCTCCATGGTGACTTCCATAATGGTTGCACTAGTTTACATTCACATCAACAGGGCAGGAGAGCCCTAATCCTCCCCAGCATTTGTAGTGCTTTGTGTTCTCAATGATCCTGTCTTTCATCCTGTGCAGACTCACAGCTCCATTTCCTCAGTGCTCTCTTGTCCTTTTCTCATCCTCGTCTCTAATTTGCCTGAACTTTAAGCTTCTTTACATTTAACTCTTCTGGACAAAATGCTGACATTATGGAGTTCAGCTTCTGGCCTTCTCAGGCAGCACATTCTTCTTGAAAAACCTGCATTTGAATCTGACTCACAGTTGCTACCTTGGACTATGAGGCCTCCTAGGTGGGAGTCGGATGGAGGGGTTCCTGGCTACTTCCAGCCCTGTTTATCCCCAATCTGGCAGCCACACCACCCAGCTGCACAGATCTGAGCCTTCATACTGTTTCTCGGGCTCCTGGCACTTCTCCCCTATGTTGTGATTCAGTCATCAGGTCTAGTTGATGGTCTCTTTGTGTTGTTGTCCTATAAATGATTTCCTTCTCTTTCCCACAAAAGCCAGAAGGCATGCTATTGTCCATAACTAACCCCGTCCCCTCTTTCTTTAGCCTCTATCAGAGCCAGACTTGGCCTTGACAAGAACCCACACCTGCTCTGCCCCTGCTGCAGAATTCCCCAGAGTGTGTTTTATAAAACACAGGGCTGCAGATAGTTATGACTAATATTTCCCAAGCTAGGTCCTATGATTAGTGCATCAGGGAAATGGAGGTCAGGTAAATGCAAGAGTGTCTTCCTGCCACAGAATCCTCAGGGCCCTTCGACGCAGTGGGCTTGATACACACACTGTGGGATGATGGGCTCTGTAGTGCCTCCCTAACTAATTAGAGTTCCTGACTTTTAAAATTTCTACTTATTTTGACAGTGCAATAGGCAGAGTTGATACTTCATTGGAAGCATGATAAGAAAAGTTGGTTCTTGGGAATATGTTTAACTTCTCAGGCTGGCAAGACATCTCAGGCCAGCTTGTTTAGACAACATACATGTCTTACATCTCCTTGAGCAATGCCTCTCTGGTCAGCTTGGTCTTCTGCAACCTGCCTTCCCTCTTGCATCTGTGACTTGCTGCTATTTTTCTTTCATCTTAGAATGCTAACTCCACCCTAGCCCTAAATGTGCATCTTATATTTCTTTTATAGACTAACTCAATGGCAAGGCCAGGATTCCAACATAAGATGCTCATCAGAAAAAAACAATGCTCAAAGTTTTCACATTTAGTGGGGCTTTTCTTCCAGAAGGCAGATTACCTTAAATATATGTAAGCATCCATGGAGTGCATTATCAGACACACACAATTTAAAAGAAAAAAAAATTCATTTGCCTCCTGGTTTCAGGAGGTTCCCTGTGCGGTCAGCTGGCTGTAAGCAAGAGCATCATGGTGGAAGAGTGCAATGCAGCAAAACTGCCCTGCTCGTGGCATCTGGAAAGCAGAGCAGGGTAACAGTGCCAGCAAGGATGAGGCCAGGGACCAGATGTAGACCCCAAGACTTATTAGCATGATCCATCCAGACACACCCAAAAGCATTTTCTTCCATTGCCCTGCGAAGGTCCCAAAGCCAGCCAAGTTGATAAGACTCATGCTTAAAAGATGTGAAACCCATCTGTTCAGCTCATGCATAGGGCTCTCTTCATTGATAAATAAAATGTCAAAACTTGAAAAGCCACGTTTTAAGGTTAGAACTTCAGTGGTGGAAGTGGCCAGCAGTATCTTCTGTAATGAGTTCATATGAACATTTGGTGAATCTCAGCATCCTGGGAAGTCCCCTGGAGGACACAGAAAGGTTTAAACCAATCTTCAGCTCTTTCTCTGGGAGAAATAGGAAGGAATTAAGTGTAAGAGCCATCAAGTATAATTTATAATTGAAGTCTAGGTCAATATTCTTTTTTTATTTAAATTTTTATTCATTTTAATGAGAAAAAAGATAAAATAGCAATAAAACAGTTTCAAAAACAGGTTAGTAGGACAGTTACAATAATTAATACATTGCATATTGTTGTCTTTCTAGTTGGCATTCAGAGGACAAGATGTAGACATTAAACCTTGTCTAAACACTATTAGTACAAAACTTATACTCATTGAACTAAGAGAAAGTAGCTGTATATCTATCCTAACTCTCTTGGTTTTTTTCCATAATTTTATTGAGAGACAAATAGCAATGAGACAGTTTCAAATCAAATTGGTAGGACAGTTCCAATAATCAACACATTACCTACTGTCTTCCTAGTGGTTATTTGCTGTACAAGATGCAGACATGATCTCCTATCTACAAACACTATTACAACAAATCCCTCTATTCATTAAGAGAATGTAACTATATACCCATCCTAACCATTTTGAATACATAGATACAAAATGGGCATTCATTTATATATCCCCTTTTTTGTTTAGTTCTGTCATTTGAATATTATAGGTGTGTTAACTCAGAAAATATTCCAAAAGAGTCCAGTAATCCATAGTAGTATTTGGTCTTCTGCTTGACTGGCAGTGTCAGAAATTGTTGACCTGAGTCCCCTACAGCTCAACATAACAACAGAGCTTTACTTTTTATACTTCATTTTTACACTTTTCTGCTGGATGATTAAGACCAAGATAAAGCAAGACCTATGCAACAAGAGTTGTAGCTTTGGGATCTGATAAGGTCAGGCAAATCCCCTGAGGATTTATTCTGAGACCCTGTACCTCAGATTGTAGATCTTTTGCCAGTGTCAGCCATGTGGATGAGTCACGGCCATTGCTTGGCCAATGTGCTCCCTGTGAAAGCCTGAGAGAATGTTTTCTCTCCATGTGACTCTCCTTAGGCACACTCTACATCATCAATCACTTTCCTCTTTGGCCCCATAATCTCCTTGATCAGAAAATTTAGGACTCAATGATAACCTAATTCTAAATGGGGAAAAACTGAAATCTTTTACTCTTAGGTCTGGTACAAGACAAGGATGTCCTCTATCACCACTTCTACTCAATATAGTTCTGGAATCATTAGTTACAGCCATTAGACAAGAGAAAGAAATAAAAGGAATAAGAATAGGCAAAGAAGTTAAGTTATCATTATTTGCAGATGACATGATACTTTACTTGGAAGACCCAAAAAACTCCACCAAGAAGCTACTAGAATTAATACAGAAATTCAGTAGCATAGCAGGATACAAAGTCAATACCCAAAAGTCAATAGCATTCCTCTACACAGATAACAAACACACTGAGAGGTAAATTATAGAAACAATACCTTTTACAATAGCACCGAGGAAAATGAAATACCTTGGAATTAATCTAACTAAAGAAGTCAAAAATCTTTTCAAGGAAAATCACAGTACTCTTAAAAAAGAGATCATAGAGGATTTCAGAAAATGGAAAGATATTCTGTGCTCCTGGATAGGAAAAACCAACATTGTGAAGATGGCCATACTCCCAAAATTGCTGTCCCTATCAAATGCAATCCCTATCAAACTAGGTCAATATTCTTAATCAGAAACTCATGGACCCCTAGGAGGTAGGGTGGCCACAAAGCCCTGCCTTTGAGAGGATGCATTCATATGCACTGTGCCCTGGGGTCTGAGTATCTGTGACCTGGACAGGGTAATAACAGCAGCTGTGTGGGTGCAGCGGCCTGGGCTGTGGGTCACTTGCATGGTCCATGCATGGACTGGGGAGACGGCTGGGACTCTGTCTTTGTTCTGATTTGCTGAATGGCTGTGGGCCACTGGGCATCCTCTCCAGACTCAGAGCTAAGAAACTGTGACAAAGATCACAGTGTGTGGTGCTGCAGTGAGCCCAACGATGCAGAGGCCATCGGACACCCACATAGACTGATGCGGTGGCTGGTGCTCAGTGTATTAGTTTTAAGTGACTGCTGTCACGAACCCCACAAACCTAATGGCTTAAAACAATGCACATTTATTCTCTCATACATTCTGGAGGTCAGAGGTCAGAAATGAGTCTGAGAGACTAAAATCCAGGGGTCAGCAAGGATTCTCGTTGTAGAGGGTCCATGGGAGGAAAATCCTTTCCCGTTTCTGGTTGCAGAGGAGCCCATCCATGTGCACAGCCAGTGACAGTAGGGTGAATCCCCTGGCCCCCATCCCTGTTACACGAATGTCCCTGCCTTCCTGTCCCACTGAGCACCCTGGAACGGTGCTTGCCCCTTCCAGATGTTTCAGGACAGACATCCTGTCTGAAGGTCAACCTGTGAGCAACCTTAATTCCTTCTGCAAATGTTCTTCTCTCTTGCCTTGTGAACCACCTCACCAGAGGTTCTGGGCAAGGACATGGATGTCCTTTGAGGACCACTGTCCTGCTTATGTACTTGGTTATCTCAGGAATTTGAACCATGATCTTTTCTTATATTTTTATGGTTTTAATTTGGCTTTTTGAGCCTGACAGTGCTTTTGCAGTACGGGGCAGGTTTTGTCTATTCTAATGAGAAAATTAGACCTCTAAGAAGGGAAACAGCCCAAATGAATGCTCCAGGCATTCTCTACTAGTTTCCCTGGCACCCAGACATGGTTCTCATAGTGGCCCTCACAAGCCACATTTTCGTAATAATCCCTTTGTTCTGAGATCAATCATAAATTATCCCATTAATTGATTGAGTTGAATTCTGTGGAAAGCCTTCTATTTATCTATATTAGTAAATTTAATGTGGGAATTTTTTCCCCAACAAACTATTATTTAATTAACCCACTAATTCAGCCAATTTGCATTAATGCCTGATGAGTGAGTGGTGCACTAGGCAGGGCTAAGAATGGTGACTCAGGGCCACAGGGCTGCTGTGGGTTCTTTGCGTGTTTGCTGTGTCACCTACTTTGGCTTAGCTATGAATGCCCAGTGCTTTTAATGTAGATTGGTTCCTGTTGTCATTGCTGGAAGGAAGCCCGCGACCTCTTCCTTTCCTATTCCTTCCTCAAGCACACAGTAAAATTAGATGAGGCTCTGGTTCAAGAAGCCATGGCTGTGAGTCCCACAGCCTTCCTGGTGCCCCCGGTGGGGCATCTGTGGGACCTCAGGTGCCACATGGGTCTTAGGCTTCCTGGGACAGGCTGGGCCTTGTGCAGCCCATGCTCCAGAGGTTTGGGAGACCTCTGCAGGTGCACCAGGGCTATCTCCTGCCTCCCTGCTACTTAGCTCAGACCAGCTGCCCTCACATTCCTGTCCTCTGGGTTCGCAAGCTTCCCCTGACTCAGAGACCCAGATCTCCCCCACCCCCCACCCCGTCCATCCCTCGCTGCGTGTACTGAGAATGTCACAAAGCCCTGTGGACTGGCTCGGCCTCCTCAGGGTCACAGTGCCGATCCAGAGATGCTGTGATCATCCAGAGTGGGGAGAGGGCAGGGCACAGACTTCTCTCCTCCAGAAGAGATGGCCCTAGGAGGAGAGCACCTGTTTGCATTTCTGAGTGAGACACATTTGCACCACTGCGGAAATCCCTTGACACTTTCAGTAAAAAGGAAATAGAATTTCACATTCAGGATTATCTTAAGTATGCTAAAATAAATACACACACTCACACCCAGAATTGTAAATGGCAATTGTTGTTTGATGGCAGAAACACGATTGATACTTCTTTTCCTTCCTTAGGCCTGTTTTGTTTTCCTTTTGCTGTGCTTCGGGGGGAGGTGTTAGCTTCCACTGGGTTTCTCTTAACTTTGTCTTTATGAAGGGGGATTGTGTACGTTCCCCTTCAGTGTCCTTGACAGATGTTTTGGAGAATGATTAGTGCTCTCAGAGGAAAGACATTTCAAGAGAATAATTTGATCTGTGGTAGAAATAGAGGTACCTGACACAGTCAAGAGAAAGGCGTGGGAACAGTGTTCACTAAGGCAGCAATCTCATTAGAGTTTGTAACATCAAAAGCAGGTGTCATGATCCTGGAGCTTTAACCTTTTACAGCTAATATTCTTATCCCCAAAGCATCTTATATATTCATTGTAAACAGTGAAATATGAGTGTAAATGGGGGTGTGAATACACATAAACAGAGGAAAAGCAGTGTCAGACAAAATTCTATTTCCTAAGAGCAAAATAAACCCATTCTTAATATCCGGGCTTATGCACTTCCAATTCTTTCCTTCCTGTTCCTATGCATTTATATGAATATGTAGAAAAGAAACCAAATACAAAGTGAGACCTAAGGATGTGACCTTAGGACTGCACAACTGTTCCTTCTCTCCCCCAGTGCTAAGGAGCATTCACAAAGAGGAGGTTTCGGATGGTCTGATCATTACAGCTCCTCCCCGTGTCCCTCTAACTGTGGGCCCAGGCTTTCCAGGGGCTGTGACCGGACATCTGGACATCTTGGACTGCAGCTCCCATCTTTGGGTATGCTGGAAGGCAATTACATGAGGATATTCTGTTCATTTCTGTCCCTGGAGTGTTCTTGGACCTCTTCCTTTTCAGCGAAGCAGATTCTGTAACCCTAAGCTTCTGCAGCACACATGTTCCTGTCCACCACTCCTGTGGGATGTGGCACAGGGACCTGGAGGTGCCAGCAAAATCGGCCAAGGTTTCCAAATTGTTTTAGCTCAGAATACAAATATCCCCCAATGCATCCTTAGTTCTCAGGCATCCTCAGACTCATGAAGTTTTATTGGCCTGTACTATGTTGCTGCCACTCAGAAAAATCATCCTGAGGGCCGAAAAGATAGCTCAGTAGAATAAGTTCTGAGAACAAGGTCCTGAGTTCAATCCCTAGTACTGCAAAGAGAGAGAGAGAGAGAGAGAGAGAGAGAGAGAGAGAGAGAGAGACAGACAGACAGACAGACAAAGATAGATCATCTTGATTTCCAAATCCTTCTTTTCTCCAAGTTAAGGACTCTTAAAGACTTCTCCTTACATCCCTGTTCACAAGTGGTCCCTGCCTAGTCTGCCTGGACATCTGTTATTGACCACCTAGTGCTGAGCAAGCACTGGTTTCCTGGTGACTCAGGCTCACAGAGTTGCTGTGAGTTCTTTGGGGATTTGCTTTGTCATGTAGTTGGCCTTACTGTCAAGTGTCTACATTTGGGCCATTCAAAGCAAAGCAAATCAGTAGCAAAAATACTAGAGAAGGATAGTAAGGAAGAGGAAAAAAAAAGCATCATTTGTGGCTCTGCCACCAAGAAATAGCCACTGTTTATAGCTTTAAAGAATGTATTATATTTATTTTCAGGTGGTTAAGATAATACTAGGATAGAACGACATAAAATTTTGTGCCATATTTTCCACTTAATATCTCATAAACATTTCCTGTCATGAAGATTATTGAAAAACTTTTATTTTGGTTGATATCAGGGATTGAACTCAGAAGCTTGCGCTTGCCAGGCAGATACTTATGCTGATGAGCTGTCTCCTCAGCCCCAGCCCCCAAAAGACTTTTATTGGTAGCAGTATTGAAGAATGAGCCCACAGCCTTCCTACTAAGCTACATTCCTAGCCCCATTTCTAAATTTTTATTTTGAGACAGAATTAGTCTCATTGAGTTGCCGCGTTTCCCAGGATGTGCTCCAAATTGGAATCTACCTGCCACCCTCCAAGAGCACTGGGATTCCAGGCATGCACCACCCCACTTGGCTGACTGTGGAGGGCAAGCTATGATTCCATCATTTTTGCAGCCCCTTATCATGGTAACTCTGAACTCTTTCCCTTGATGTCACCTGGACATCTGAGGTAACTGCCTTGTGCAGTTGGCAGACTGAAACAGCAGTGTTCTTCATGGCACGAGAGAAGTTCTTCTGGTCAGGACACATCTCTTCAGACACCCTGGAAGTTGAAAGCAAGCACTGGTGCTGGATCCCACTGATCACATCATGGAGATTGGCACAACCTTCCTGTGCTGGAACAATCCTTCCCGTGTCAAGATCTATCCTCGTGACATTTAAAATTGGTTATGTGCTATTCCCTTATTACTAACCTTCTGTGCTTATTCTGGTTGTTATCATGCACCTATGATTTTGGCATCAACTGGAAGTTTCTCTGTTTATATCTTAATTACTTTTCTCAGAGTGCTTGACATCTACAACAAAGTACCAAGTACCTACAAGTTAAATGAGGAAAGGTTTTTTTCAGTTCACACTTGGTAGAGGTTTCAGTCTATAGTCAGTTGGCTCCAAGACAGGGGAGCAGGCAGAGGGTCATCAGAGAGGAGAGCGCTTCATGGTGTAGCAGGCAGGAAGCAGCAGGAGCAAGCAACAGCAGCAAGCCTCCTCCTCCTCCTCCTCCTCCTCCTCTTCCTCCATTTGAACCCATCCAAGCTACAAGCCTTTTGGGTAGTACAACCCATACTAGGGTGGATCTTCCTGTTATTCATACATACAACTATTTAAAAAAAAAAACAATTGGCAGACTAATCCAGTACATCATACTCTTAATCCCAGTATCGCACACCATAGATTCAGCCATCTATGAAAGCCCCACCTATAAGTGCATGAAACTGTGTGTGTGGGGAGGCATCTAGACACAAGCCATAGCTTCTTACTGTTCTTTCATTCTTTAGGCTAATCATTCTATGTGAATTCCTTATTCATGTGATTATTCATACTTCCTTGGACACAATATATCTTTAAAATTCAGAACAAACAAATGTCAGGTTTTGCTTTAAAAACAATAATTTATTATACTGTCTGAGGTACCTCAAATGCAGAGCTTTATCATGATCTCACACATATTTAAATATTATATTGGCATTAAAGTTCATTGCAATTTCTTTAAAGTGCTGTACTAGATGATCGAGCTTTGTGACATTTTAAATTGAACCTTATATTTTGGCACTTAGATCAAAATGTAAGAAACATATTTCTAGAAAACACACAAAGACAATCGGCAATTATTTTAACTCTACCAATAATTTATTTTCTGATTCAACATATAAGAAACCTATATTCCTGTAAAATATATGAAGGTGATCTGTAATTATTAACTTTACCAGTGACTTCTTTCCTGATACGATTAATCATGGATGTGTTTGGAAGTTCTGTTCATTTGTCCTTAACGGATATGTGAGAGTTGAACATTGTAACTTTCTTCAGAACTTTGAACAACATTTAATGCTTCTAACTTTCTTGAGTTTGCTAACAGGTGGAAGCAAGAGGATAGAAGTCCGAGCCCAGTCTAGGCAGCTTAGCAGTTTAACATGACCCCATCTCAAAATTTATAAGAACAAATGGAAGTGATAGAAAGATTTTGGTGTAGTGTCATCTGCATTGCTGTTGTTCATGTACTTAGTTTGCCCTTGTTTATGTGGGTCATGGGGTGAGGCCAGTTCTTAAATATCTGAGTTCAATTTCTTCGTGCACAGAAGTTTCTCAGGGCTCCAGGGAAATCTTAAAAGTTCAGAGGTGTTGTAAATAAGTTTTAGAAACAGAGTCACCAGAGTATAATATGAGAAAAGCCTTAAAAAACTCCCCAACATCTTTTTGATTTTTTCCCATGTTATTTCTCTTAGAGCATCACTGCTTAGGCTCTGCCTCCCTGCTGTGCCCTCCTATGGCCTACAGGGACCCTGCTGCCTGTCCACCTCCTCCCTTGGTTGTGACCCTGCTCTTCTCTCTCGCCCATCCGCAGAGCCTGGTGTCTGCACGGTGTTCGGAGACCCTCACTACAACACTTTTGACGGCCGGACCTTTAACTTTCAGGGCACGTGTCAGTACGTGTTGACCAGAGACTGCGCCTCCCCCACCTCGCCCTTCCAGGTGCTGGTGAAGAATGATGCCCGGAGGACACGCTCCTTCTCCTGGACCAAGTCGGTGCAGCTGGTCCTGGGCTCCAGCACCGTCAGCCTGGAGCAGCACCTGGCCGTGCGCTGGAACGGCTCCCGCGTGGCGCTGCCCTGCCGAGGGCCGCACTTCCATGTGGACCTGGAGGGCTACCTGCTGAAGGTGACCACCCGAGCAGGTGGGGCCCCACCCTGAGCACCTGCTGCCCCTTCTGCTGTAGGGCTATCTCCTTCAAGGCATATGGAAATGTCGCCAAGGGGTTAGAGATGTTGTGTGGAGACTGGCAACTGGGCGCTGGGCACGGTGACCTTGCATCTTCACATGCCCAGAACCTCACCATTCTCACTCTAGAAATAGTTGTGCTCATAATAACCCCAACCTGGCCACTGATGCAAAGCTTGGAGTTGTCAGGGTCTCTCTTAGCTCAGCTACTTACATGCAGTTTCACGTCTGGGAGAGGAGATAGGGTTTCTTTGTTAATGTATGACCCAAAGTGTGAGGCATCCTCTAAAGGAAACAGCCAGTATCCGCAGTGTTGAGAACAAACAGAGCAGAGTGTGCTGAACCTTGCCTGTGATCCCAGCACTTTGGGAGGCTGCAGGAAGAGAACTGCAAGTGAAGGGCTTATTCTTGTGGTCTCTGTGTGCACTGGGTCGCCAATCCAGCCTAACCATCCTGTGTTAAAGAAAATGAGGCCCACTCCTGAGTGTCCAGAAGAGGGGGACAGGAGCCACATGTGACCAGCAGTCCTGTCCAGCCTAGATGCTGGCAAAGGAAGCCACCACCTTGACAGCCAGAGGCGTCATCTCAGGCTGGCTTGGAAGTACAACCCTCCAGCACCAGTGATGTGCCCTGCATTTCCACCCTAGGAAACCCCAGGAAACTTGCTAGGGAGCCACCAGGCTCAAGTCTGCCTGTTATATGTTGCTTAAAGTACATTTTAGAAGCAACCCGGTTCCTGGTTGTCAGGCCCAGAGACTGAGTGCTGCTCATCTGCACACTTTATTACACCATGTTTTGGCTCTGTGCAGGCTGCACGTGCTCCACCCTGTTGTGTGATGGTTGGATACCATGCTGTGTGTCCTGGTGGGGGCTGTCTCTCAGGAAACAGATGCTTTAAGGAAACCAGCCTGCTGACTGCCTTCTTACGGTTGAGAGTTTATCAGTGTGAGAGCACCAAGTTCAAATTTCCATAGACAACACAGTCACAGAGGGAAGCCTTTGATGGAGCAGGCACCCAAGGTTGCGTGAGGCTGTTCCTATCCCCAGAACCCTGCTACTGCCTCAACTGAAGCCAAAGTATATTCTGATAAATTGATTTTGACTCCTTGGTGTGCCCACTTAGTAAATAGGGCCAGAAGCCAAGGCACAGCCCTGGGACCTTTCAGTTCAGGAGGACATCAGCATTTCAGTCTGACAATGGAAAGCATTAATAGATTCAAACACTCCACAAAGAGGGAAAATCCCCATTCTGTATGTCACAACTATAAAGAGCTCTTCCCATGGACTCTAGAGGGATTAGATGCGTTTAGGAAATTCAGTCACCTGTTCTGTCCAGAGGACATGTACTCTGTAATATAGGCCCTGTCTGATTCCATAAAGGGAGAAGCATTTTCTGGCTCCCCACAAAACTTAGCAAGATGTCCTGCTGTTACAGGGCACTAATGAAAAGCACCTTGACTATCTGTTTGCAAGCCAGACCAATGCAGTGAATTTTATCGAGATGGAAATTATTAGTCAGCTGGATCCCAGTTCTCCAAAGTATCCTGGGTCCCTCAAGATTACTAACAGCCCAGGAGACTCTGTACTGTTCCATACAGAGCTGGCAAAGCCTGTTCTTTGCAAAGATTCCACATTGTAAAAATAAGCAAAAGGGCAAGACTACTAAGAAAATAATAATGGATCCCAAACACCATTGTAGGCCATGAACTAAAGTTTTATACTTCTCTTTTATTTTTCCATCTCTTTCCACAATTCAAGTAATTTTTCTTTTGTTCCTTCCACATCCAGCTGGTCAGTATTCTGGTGCACGTAAGTCACACAGCTTTCTGTTTCCTGGGAGCAGCACCATTCTTCTGGGCACTACGCTTACACTGTGCTTATCCTTTCAGTGGAACAACTTGATTTCCATGTGATCATGTTTCTAATCTGATCTAGCCATCTCAGTTTGAACTGAGAATACTACACTGTAACCCACAAACATCCCCTCCCTCCACTTTGATGTGAAATCTTATCAGGAATACTACCACATTTACATATCATTGTGGTATGTCTTCTGATTTTGTACTTCCTCTCCCCTTCAAGTGGGTAGCAGCAGGTTATCTTCTTTCATCACCTGGTGATTTTCTGTTTAAAACATCATACCCCATAGATTCCCTGTTATATTTCATAATCAAAGGAGACTGTCCTCAAAATAGCAGCTTCAAACAGCCTGTAGCCAGAGGACAGGAGGCAGAGGAAAGGCTTCTTGCCTGTTGGTTGATGGGCTTAGCCTTCAGGATGGAATCGCCTTGCAGAGTTGCACATGTGGTCATATTGTCAGTGTGGAATTAGGCTGTGCTGCTTGTCCCTCAGCAACTGGCATGGGACCCCACCACATGCCAGCCCTAGCTCTCAGCAGTTAGCAAAGTATTTGAAAACATTTTCTTTCTGCAGTCTGTGTACCTCATGAACCCTAACTGAAAATCTTACATCAGATCATATGAATGCATTAACTTATGAGCAACATGGATTTTAATACTTTGATGGAACACTACTCTGGAACCCAGAGAGAATACTCTCCCCAAACTGTGATGTGAAATCTGGTCAGGAACACTACCCACTTTTGCATTTTCCTGAAGTGTGCCTACAGATTCTGCACCTCCTCTCCTCTTCAAGTGAGCAGAAGCAAAAACAGAAGCAATCAGAAACCAAGGCAGTGGGAAACAAACAGCAGCATCTCCAACATATAAGAACAGCTACACAAACATTTCCAACTTCAAATCACACTAGTGGTCTGTAGATGGATCACACCTTAGAAAGGTGAGAAAGTTGGCAAAACACTCACTCCAAAGAAAGGAGAATGGGAAGGCCTTTCCTAAAGTGGAAGGAACATGGCTGATGCTCACATCCCTGATAAGGGCATAGGGAATATGCTTCAGCATTAGCTGTCTGCCTCCAGTTGTTTCTACCCAGTTTCTCATGCTGAAAATTGGGAAACTCAATCCAGCTGCAGAAAGGACTTTCTCAACTGCTCAGATTCTTCCAGGATGTTTTCCCCTCACAAGACAACAACTTAACATATTTGGAAGAGAATGTCCCTTGATTATAACATGCTAGTGTTCTGTTTTTGCTTTTGCTTTCATGACTATAATCTACTTTGCATGGATTTCACTCCTATAGAGAGTAAAAATATTCACACAAGCACATGTGTAAATGATACAGCATAAGGCAAGGGCACTAGGGAGAATAAATCATCTCTTTTCTCTATGAAACCCTCATTGGTGAAAATCTCTTCATGTAATAACAAAGAAGAAAGGAAAGTGAATTACACATTGTTCTTACTCTGGAGACTGTGTGTTATATTGAGATGTCATGGATTTTGAGAAAAGTTGGTTGAAAACAGGGAGGGTCTGTATCCTCCCAGGCTCCTGTGGACACAGCAATCAGCTTATTCCCTGTGAACTGACTTCCCATGAACTTAGTGGCCCAAAGGATTACATTTATTATGCTATGGTCAGTCACGACTTGGGAGATCCTTTGGGTGTAAATTCTCAACTCTTTGTGGCACTTGGACGAATAGTCTTTGCTTGCTATCTAGGAAAGACATTTGTAGTTTGGACAGTGTTGCAACACTGCAAATCTTTCAAATTATGATCTAAAAGTTGGACTTTGTATGGAACTGATTTCCTACCCCCATTTCTTTTGCTAAGAAGTTTCCTGGTTACAGCCGTGGGAGGTCAAGTTTTGTCTACACCTTGGAGAGCACACAGTATTACAGACCATTTTACATTTTATTCATCCCCTTTAAAATGGTTGTTTCAGTGTTTTGGCCACCACGAAACTCACAATGTGTTTGTTTCTGAAGATTTGACGAGTCAATATGACAAGGGTCATTCATTGGGTTATTGATTCCATACCATGCACTGAATAGTGTGCTGGATGATGGGTAGGAGGAAATGGAAACCATCATGATTTTAAATCGTGGTTGTTAGAGTTGACACCATGTCATCACAGAGACCTGAGGAGCTCATCCCAATGTGGACATTCTTGTGCTCTGGCCTTTTTCTCATTACTTGGCCTCATTCCTGTCTTGTTTTCATCCAGGGGCTCCCAAAAGATGCTTTCCCATGTACCTCTTTATTCTCCTTTCCAAATCTATTTAATTGCTTTTCTCCCAGTCAAAACATCTTTTCTATCATTTACTTTAAATTTAGATTGTTTTGGCTCTTTCCACTTGCCATAAAGAGATTTTCTTGTGGCTTTTTTTCTTGAAAACCCCAAGTTTTAAGCTTGGGTTTCCCTTCTACTCCACAGCTAACGTAACTCTGTTTTGGGAAGTTGTGTGGCCTTCTCACAGCAGCCTTCTGACTCTTGAGACCAGTTCAAAGTTGGGGAGTGTCAGCTTGGAGTCCCACCTCTGGGGGTGTTTTCCTGATCTTATGTCACTCTGATGTCCTTCCCTTGTGCCGGTCTTTTCCTGACAAGATCCATTGCTTTTCTTTCACTTGTCCTCTCTGTCCACATTTTCCCTTTCACCTCCCCATCTCTATTTCTCCTGTCCAACCCCAACTTCTGAGCATTTATCATCAGCTTAATCTTGGTCTTTTAGGAGCAAGAACAACAACAATAAAAAACTCTCTACAAGACATTTTTATTTTTCCAAATATTGAGGCAGACAAAAGTTATCTCTTTCAGGAACCCTAAAGGGTAAGATTTTAAAACCCAAAGGAGGTAGAGACTTATAGGAAACAGAGCTTGCTCTGTGGGTGCTTCTTAGAAGACAGTGACAGTGGCTGAAGAGAAGTCCCAAGTCAGGGAAGTTCAGTGATCTGCTGTGGGTGTGAGGTGACATTCATGTGTCACTTTGCCCATGCTGATGCACATTCACCCAGTGCTGGAGGCCAGGCACTATACTACAAAGTGTCCCAGAAGGACAAGAAGAAGAGTTCTCCACCCCTTTAATGTGTACAAAACTCAAAAAAAGGTCATTTTCTTTCATTGAACCTCAACATGAAGCATCAGGGCCTCTCCTTTCTTTTGTGTACAGTCTTTACACACCACAGCACAGTGGATCTGAGTTTCTTCCTGACGTCTAGCTGGATTGGCCTGTAGTGTATGGCAACATGGCCTGGCTGTCCTCCATGTGACAGAGGAGTACCACTGTTCAGAGGCCTCAGTGGCTTGGGTAGCTCCTGACCAATGTGTCTGGAGGAATGTGCATGTGTTCAGACCAACCTTCCTGAACTTTAGAATTCAGCTTAGCAGGCCAAGAGGAGGCTCTGCTCCCTCCTTCCCAGGGCAAAGAGAGTTTCCTTATAGCCAATGCAGAACTGAGCTGATGATGCGCACGAGAGGACTCATGTCCATGGCCTGGTACCTCCACCCTGCCTCAAGTGAGCACACTGAAGATGGAGGCCCGGGATGGAAGACGAAGCTTTCCCAAAAACTCAACCTGAAACCTGGGTCTGTGGCCCATATCTCAAGAATGATCCTAAAGTCACAAAGGAGCAAAGGTGTTCATTTATATGAGTGTTGTCCTGTACAAACAATGTATTCAGAAACTTTATTCTTATATTTATTGATTTTGTGTTCTTATTACAGCAGGTAATTTGGAAAATTCCTCTTAACATTTGAAGGAAAAATTATATGGGAAAATTTTTGGATTAAAAATCCCAAAGGTATCTGTGTATTCAAAGTAGTTCGGATAGATATATAGTTACATTCTCTTAATGAATAGAGGGATTTGTTCTAATGGTGTTTGTAAATAGGATATCATGTCCACATCTTATACAGCAATTAACCACTAGGAAGAATGTATACAATGTGTTAATCATTGAAACTGTCCTACCAATTTGATTTGAAACTGTCTCATTGCTATTTGTTTATCAATAAAATTATGGAAAAAATAGAAAAAAAATCCCAAAGGTGACATTAAAGAACTGTCATATTTCATATTAGTCACTGGACAGATGAAGGCACAGTTCAGTCTAACACAAGTACTTTGAGAAAGGGCAAGAAATATAAATTGCAGAGTAGCATGGTCTAAGAGCACTTCTCTAAAAAGTTGAAATAGAAGTATAATAATGGCGAATTTTGTATAGTTTAAAAATCTTAAGCCCCCAAGTGATGATTTATATCTGCAATTTATAGCATTTAGTGTGGTGAGATTAAAAGACACAGAGAATTTGGGTAGAACCACTGTGCTCTTGTTAGAGAATGATGGTCCCATGTAGTGTATAAAGATGAGCTAATTTGGGGTCTATTGAGAGTTCAGAAGTGCTTGAACTCTTTCTTCTCCTCTAGGTTTAGAAATATCCTGGGATGGAGACAGCTTTGTAGAGGTCATGGCTGCCCCTCACCTCAAGGGTAAGCTGTGCGGTCTCTGTGGCAACTACAATGGACACAAACGAGATGACCTAATCGGTGGAGATGGCAACTTCAAGTTCGATGTGGACGACTTTGCTGAGTCTTGGAGGGTGGAGTCCAACGAGTTCTGCAACCGACCACGGAGGAGACCAGTGCCCGAGCTGTGCCAGGGGACAGTGAAGGTGAAGCTGCGAGCCCATCGAGAGTGCCAGAAGATCAAGTCCTGGGAGTTTCAGACCTGCCACTCCACAGTGGACTATGCCACTTTTTACCGGTAACCACCATGTTCTGGGGGTGAGTGGGTTACAGACCAAGGCTGAACTTGTCCTGGGGACAGAGCGTACCAGATCTCCTTGTGTGTGAACAAGGCCCCACAGTGAACATCTCTACTTCATTCTGTCCAGCTGCTGATCTTGTCCTGAGTTGCCCCACATCATGACCCCAGGTGGGAAACACCAGAAAGTGTCCACAAGTGGGCTTCTCTAGGTAGTTTTCTCTGTTTGGGGGTATCTGCAGGTTTCCTTTGAAACTGATGTCATTCCAGAGTTCTTTTTTTAGGTTTTTCAGCTTGATTCATGTTAGAATTGAGGAAGGCTTTCCAATTGCTGGGCTGTGTAATTACAGAGGTGTAGGAAAGAGTAGTTTGTTAAAGTGAACTCTCTGATCACTTTGGCTACTTATGGATGTTTAAGTGACCTAAGTTATTCCAGGCTGAGGAGGAAGCCAGGTCATCCTACTGGTCTACCCCAAACCTAGATGCATGTGGAAAATGAGTAAGGAAAGTGAGGTGCACTTGGTTCTTGGCCAACATGAGGCTTTTTTTTTTTCCAGATTCAGGGGCCTGTGAAAAGAGGCCTAAGGTTGAAGGAAGGACCCTCATTAAGAGAAGGGTCTTGTATCTTCATTTCATGACCCTTTCTTTTTTTATTAATTTTATTGAGAAACGAATAACAACGAGAAAGTTTCAAAATCGATTAATAGGATAGTTTCAATAATTAATACATTGCATATTGTTGTCTTCATAGTGGTTATTCATAGCACAAGATGCAGACATGATATCTTGTCCAAACACTATTAGTACAGATCTTTCTTCTCATTGAATGAAGAGAAAGTAGCAGTATATCTATCCTAACTATTTTGTATAGACAGATACAAAATTGACCTTCATTTGTGTCTTTTTTTTTCTTTAGTTTTGTCAGAGATGGGTATTCCATTGCCATTTAAATATTGTAGGTGCATGAATTCAGCAAAATATTCCGAGGTGGTCCATTAGTCCATAATAGTAGTGGATTACCCATAGGACTGGCAATATCAGAACTTGTTGACTTGAACCTTTTACAGCTCAGCATATGAACATGGCTTTATGGGGTTTTTTTGTTTTTTGGTTTTTTTTTTGAGGAACCAGGGATTGAACTCAGGCCCTTGTACTTGCCAGGGAAGCACTTATTCCACTGAGCCATCTCCCTGGCCCGGCTTTATGTTTTATACCTTGCTTTTATACTTTTCTGCTGGATGGTTAAGACCAAGGTAAAGCAAGATCTATATAACAAGAAATGTAACTTTTGATTTTAACAAGTCAGTCAAATCCCTTCAGGATTTATCTTGAAACCCTGTACCACAGTTTGTACATCCTTTATCAGTGTCAGCCATGTGGATGAGTCACGGCCATTGCTTGACCAATTTGCTTTCTGTGAAAGCCTGAGAGACTGTTTTCTCTTCAGGTGACTCTCCTTAGGCACACTCTACGAAATACAAAATCATTGTTCACTTTCCTCTGTGGCCCCCATAATATCCTTGATCAGAAAATTTGGGGTACCCATGACCTTTTCTAACTCTGCTTACGCCCTTTCACTCAAAGTTACATGCCACCACTTCCACTCAAGGTTACGTGTCACAGAGGAAGCCTGGATCTCAGTTTCGCCCTACAAAGTTGTGCTTGTCATTGGTTGATTTGGCCTGGCTGTGCCTCAATTTCCTACACAGTCCTGTGACCTCAAGAGCTATGGCCGCTGAACACAGTAACCACAGTGGTGTGGGGGAAACATGAGCCAAACGCAGCCCAGAAGGCCTTGTTTAAGCGATTTGCCTGGGCCTTTCAAATTAGGAAACTCCTGTGGTCTGCAGCCACAAGATGTTATTTTTACTCTTTAATTGCCACCAGTTGATTTCCCCAGCTCTTATTAAATGTGATCTTTCTTTTATTTGATCTTATTAGTTCTAGAAGGGCAGCGCCAAGTGAGGTGGAAAAAAAGAGTGTCCCTGTCATCACAGATTCCTGAGCATGGCTGCATCTGCCAGACTATTTAGCTCCGAGTCATGCATGTAGCTCGTTTGATCCATTTCCCTGCTATAATCTGAATTTTACAGGTTCCCTTCCTGTTCCTCCTGGTACCAACCAATCTAGAGATCTCTTTTATTATTAGTGTATGTTCACAATGCATAGTAGTTCCGTTTATGTTGGGGAATTGGTACACATATAAAACACATCTTGAGAATTTTTAATCCTGTGATATGAAGCTGAGTTCAGCATCTAGAAAACCCAGGCACTATTTGGGATCTGTACATCTTTACTTGAGCTTTACTAGAAAGTGGTAGAACACAGAAATTAAGAGCTTTGTGGAATGGGTTTGGTGGTGTATGCTTATAATCCCAGCACCAGTGAGTCTGAGGTAAGAGGGTCACAAGTAGAGCGAGCCCCTGTCTCAAAGCTTTACAGTTTTCCACAGCTCAGAACCTAGTCAGGACAGAGTCTAGATAAGGTACATAAGCTCTCTGAACCTCAGAGAGCCTGTCTGTGAAATGAGGATACCAGGAACCTCCGTGTAGTGCTGTCCATTAGATTCAGTGAGGTTATTATTGGTACAATAATTTCCTTCACTATCAAGGCCACTTTGGGAAGCTCCCCAAATCTCTAGTGGGGATTTGGGCTGGACTCTTCTCTGCTAAAGTAGAGTGGAAAGGCAGTGCCCATGCTTTGGCTTTATTCGCTTTCCAAAGGTTATGTGGAGAACTAAACTGGAGAGCAGGCTGCAAGGATGAGCACCTTTCCCTAAATTTCTATTTCCTCTGCCTTTGGTGAACTAATCAGTGTAATGATCATGAACTACAGCAGGACTACAATGAAAGGCCTTAGCAGAAGGAGTGAGAATAACTTCACCACTCATGAGTGAAGGGAGTAAGAATCCTCCGGCAGCCTTGATCCCCTTGTGCCCTTCATGCACTGGCACCATGGAGGTCACTTGTTGGGCCAGGGGCTTGATGTGCCCAGGGAGACAGCTCACAAGTGTGCTCTAGACATCTGTATAGGGAGGCTGAGGATGATGTGTTGGGGGAGCCCTGGCTGTGGTGGCCTGTGTGATGGCAGAGGACCCTTCTGTCACTTGATACTGTCACCTGGAAAGGACGGAGGCACTCAGGAGGGCAGGATCAGCAGTGCTTCCTGCCCTGCACCTGCTGGTGGAATCTTCACCCCCAGAAGTGTGCACCCTTGGGTGTTGGGAAGGAGGTGCTCTGTGTCTCTGGCTGTTGGGTGTTTCTCCTGTCTTCTGAGCACACGTTTGGCAGGAGAAGAAAATCAGTGAGGTGCAGTGTAGAACAGACTTACTCTTCTTAGGGGGCTCTGGGTAGGACCAGGTTTCAACGTTTTCAGGGAGACTGAAGCTATGGGGGAGAAATGCACCACATGTGGGGGAACCAAGCTGGACCCATCCCCCACTCTGCCACTTTTCAGCCCTGTGACCCCATCCTTTGGTTCAGCAGATCCACCGGGTAAGCCTACTGCTCTGACTACAAGTTGGTCCTGCCATGGGGTGGACAGAAAAGATTGTTAGGGGCTGCCTGCCTTTGGTCACAGCTCTCTTTAGGGAATATAGAAAGTGTGTGCCTCTCATGCGATTATCTTTCTGATCATTAGCTTTGCAGCCATTGTACACTAACCTGATTCTCTCTCATAGGACTGAAAGACATAGTCCCTGCCCAGATTGCATTGTGATTGTTTAAAAAGACCTATTGACTTAGAGAGAAAACAGCAATCATATGACATTTCTCATGTATATTTTTTACCTGTACTTTCTAAATCATTGGTGGGATTTTTAAATGAACTTGACAATATGATCAGGACCATGTCTGTGACATATGTTTTACAAGTTCTCATTGGGTTAGTTCCAGTTTGAAGTCATCAATATCACGTACATCAATAATTGTGGAATTTGATTCTTGTTATTTTCCCTTCATTATCCAGAGAACTATTTGTAACATCCTTTAAAGATGGAGAATAAAGTAGTATAAGACACACTCAGATTTCCAAGCACCCCTCAGTTCTCAGTCAGAGAAGGGAGAGGGGGAAGGAGTGATTCTGAGGGAAGGCCGGCATTTTGGATTCCTTAACCACACACCACCTTTCCCAAGCAGCTTCTATCAGGGACATGACATGGTGCTTTTCATAAGGTCAAAGCAATAATTCTGATTTTTTTCCAATCTAGAGCTTATTTTTGAAATGCCTAGAGTTTGTAACACCCAATTTATTTTGATATTTCATGAAATTTAGCATTCTCAATAGGACACCATCCATTGTCAGATATTTGGAAAGCTATTACTTTGTAATGAACAAGAAATGATTGCGTATTAGTCAACAATGTTTACTTTTGCTCTTTCTGGAAAGTTTTTAAGTTTAGATATTTATTTATTTATTTACATATCAGTTTAACCCTCTTTGGCTAATTTGGTATGAAAAAATTGATATATTATCAAGCTCTTGGAAATCAGAATAATTTCCTTTAATCAACTAAATGTGTTTGAGTACAAAACTATTTTATCATAAGTCAAGTAAAAATGCCACCTGCTCTATTAATAATGTGTCTTCAGTCTTGGCTTTGCTAACTGAATTTACCTCACATTAGATGGCCTCCTTGAAAGTTTCTGCAGGATTTTTCCCTGGGGTATGATGAGAAATTCCCTGTCCTATGGAGAAATGGACCTGGATCACTTGGTTATTTCTAGGTTCGCACCTGGCTTTTCTGAGGAAACTATGTCGTATGTTTTCTTATCTTCTCTTTTATTTCTCATTTTCATCTCCTTTCCCAGTTTCAGGCTGCCTTTCTTTTTATCCAAGAGGGCTGATTGAGAAATCTGAGAAGAATCACCCACACACAGAGAGTCCTGTAGGATCCTCAGCATCCCGTGTCCATTCACTGCCCCTCTGGCCACCTGAACCCTGGGTGGGACCCAGGATGGAGACCAGGAGGCAGACTGGCACTGTGTGGGCAAAGTAGGCAAAGAAGAGGCCCCTACCCTTGTACTCATTATACCCTAGCAATGACAGTGACTTTTCTACAAACTCAGACCCATGTCTTGGATGATGGAGAAGAGATGATTAAAATGTATGGTAACTATTTAAATTAGACTTAATATAGTAAAAGACATATTGCCAGTAATCCCCTTCAAATTAGTCCCTACTTTCAAACTCAAACATAGTTATTCCATGCTGCTTGACACTTCTGAAGCAGTGCTGGAAATACTCTTTCCTCATTGTCTTTTTCAGCTGTGCTGAAAATTCATTGAATTCTGCTGCTAAGTGCCATCCAACAGAAATGAGAACTCATAAAAACAGGGTGGTGTGTTCTCATTGCCTTGTCCACTGGATCTACCACCATAGGGCATCTAGCTGTTCCTTGAAGTCAAAATACTGTGAAAAGGAAATATTTTGAATTGATTTATGGTACCAATTCAGGACACTGAGGTAGCCATGGAAGCACTGCTAAAGATACTGAGGAAAAGATAAAAGAGAACTTCCAGAGCTGCTAGAGTAAGTGGCAAAAGTGCTGGGGTAAGAGTGATCAAAGTGAGGGGAACTTCGAGGGGAAATCATGGAAATCTTTTACTACAATAATTTTTAATTTACTTTTTTCCCAATCATACCTCATAATTTTGTGTCCTGCTACTCAGTGACCACTTTGCTGGGAAGCCAGGAGAAGGAAGGTGAGTGCCTCAAAGCTGACACGGCTCTAGCGTACACTCAGTCCCATCTTCCTTTCTGCTCTCCCTGGCTCAGTGTAACTCAGAGAGAACCACTGGATCTCAGGGCTCTGAGTTTAGGACATGCTTCTTTCTGTCCTTGCAGTGGTTTTCTGAGCTAGAGGGAACTGAGGGGATTCCAGGGATTCAGAGACATGACCTTTACTGCAGAGGTAGGGGAGGTGGAGGGCAGCAAGACAGCCTTGGAACTAGGGTGGGACAGTGGCCCTTGGTGTACTGCAATCCTGTGATGGCCAGAGGTCTCTTCTAGGACCCTGAGAAAAGCACTTTGTTTCCTTAAAAGGAAAGCAAATTGTTCATCATAGATGCAGAGGATAGACAATGGCAGGGAGTGCAGAAGTGTGTGTGTGTGTGTGTGTGTGCATGTGTGTGTGTGCGTATGTACATGAAAATCATGTAACCTAACTAGTATCCTATCATTATCAACAGTCCATTTCCCTTACTTCAAAGAACATGCTTGAGACATTTTTACTCTTGTAATAAATACTTACTAGAACTAGATTCCTCAATAAGGTGAGGTACTTATTCTACAATGTGTCACTCATTGTAGGCTTTTCTGTCTCAGCTGTGGACTGACTGTCACCCTGGATCTGTCATTAAGGCATCCTGGCACCATGAAGCAGCACACACTTCAGTTTTGCCATCTACCAGATTGCAGCCTAGCAGCCTCCCAATGAGCTCAATGAGCAAGTAGTGGCTGTTGAGCAGCAAATTCATGCTTTGAGGGCCTGGATGATGTCTCAGGAGTACAAGCAGATGATGAGAGGACCCCAAGTGGCCATGCAGGCCTGTGAGGAAGATAGTATCAGGCACTCCTGGAATGTTCTCATCCAAGCCTGGCCAGGGCAAGGCTCAGTCCTGTTGGTTTTATTACTGATATTATTTCATTGCCCTGAAATACAAACCTGCTTTACATAAAACTTGCTTTCAGAAGGACCTGTGCTAGCTGGGGCTGGTAGTGGGAGAAGTATTTTTCTTTTATTTGCCATGGTCATTTCTAGACTGTCTGGAATAACTTCATATTTTGTGCAGAATTTGATACTTTTTACTAAAACAAAACAAAACAAAACCAGACACTACTGTGGAATTAATTAAAATTTCTACAATGTGCTCTTCCTAAATTACTTCAATTAATAGGGCAGTGGGAATTGCATAGGAAAGTGCTGATTAATTCTATGAGATTGATATATAGATCTAGATGTAAAGATCCGTACACTCATCTTCTATGTGCTGTGCAAGCCCAAGGTTGATGAAAGAAACCCAAGTGCTTTGATTTCTCTTGGAAGGAGAATATAGGGTTTAGGAAAACATGTTTCATCTGTTTTAACTCTTTTGATGCCTATATTCTTCATCTCCTTGGGTTGTGATGTGAGTATCACGTAACCTTCCTGTGATGGCCCAAGGTTAATGTTGGGGTGTCAGCTGCAGGAGGCCACCTGAGGACCTGGATGGGAATAAAGCTCTGAGCTCTACTTGGTGCTTAGCTCTTCGTTAGATTATATCTTCCTGCTGTAGATTCCTTTTGCCCTACTTCTTTCTCCTCACTGGATGGATGGAGAAAATAATGCTACCTAATATTATTTGTGTGCTAAGTGTTACAGTATTCTCAAAGAAAACCCAGCATCCTCTCCTAAGAAAACAGTGCAGGAACTTTAGGCTGGGGGCTGTTACTTTTATCCTTTTCCCAGTGGTTATCAGCCAGCTCAGGGCCAAGCTTGTGACCCATTTTTATCAAGTGCACACAACTCCAGGCCATGCATTTTATTTTTAAAGTTCATCACAAACCTGGTTTCATTTTTCTCTTTCCTGTTTTCCTCATTCCCTAGGTTTTATTCCATTCTGCATGTAGCTTTGTGAGCTGACTTAAATCCTTTCTGGAACAAGTTAAGAAATAAGTGACAGTGGTCATGGGCAAGGGATCTGACTTCTCTGAAATTCCCATTCTTTTCATTCTCAGTAGAGATAATATCGATGCCCAGAGGTTCTCATGAGGCTCAGTGAGGTTTCTCTCCTGAATCCCATGCCCAAAAGTCCACCTCCACTGTCCAGGCCCTCATGAGGTCAGGACAAGCTGTATTTTCAGCTTGCCTTTTGGGAAGTCAGGGTCCTTGATGGGTGCCAGTGCTTCTCATAATCGAAGACACGTGGGGCTCTGTGTCCTCTGAGGCTGTGTTACATCAGGCCATCTGCTGATGGATGTGTGATGATCTTGCTTCATGATTGAGTGAAACTCAGGGGCAGCACTGTGAAGGTCCAGCTGCATCATAAGCTTCTTGGCAGCCTCAGGGCTGGGCTGGGTCTTATGGTCATCCAGGATTCTGCTCACATCCAAGTCAAGTTGACCAAAGTTAAAGTGGAGTACACATATAAGTGAAACAGGGGGGTGGCATTGGCCTTCCTGAATGGTGTCACACATTCTCCTTGGTCTCTATGGAGACCTAAGGCACCAGATCATTGTCCCTCTGTCATGGCAATGAGAGGAGCAGCAGGATGCTGAAGTGGCCACACCTGTACTGCTGTGTCCAAGGACGGGACTATGGTACATGTGGGGACCAAATATTCATGAGTGCATATATCTTAAAAAGAAAAGAAGTAACTTGGTAACTGGAAATTTTATTAAGGAAAGGGTTGCTGTAGAAGTTATATTCTTGGGGAGATAGCTCAGTAGAATAAGTGCTTGCCTGGTAAGCACAAGGGGCTGAGTTCAATCCCCAGTTCCACCAAAAAAAAAAAAAAAGTTATATTCTTGCATCCACAGAATTCTTTTCTATAGTAGTGATCAATTATTCATGCCAAAGAGTCAATCAATCAATAATAAAGCAGGTATATATTGTCTCTTATGAAAGAAGCACATAGATTCTTTTGCAGTCCCTACAGATTGATTAAATAGTGACACCAAGATGCCATTCAAGATGCTGGAGGTGTGACAGTGAAGGAGGTAGGTGTCCTGGGCTCCCAGGGCTGGCAGTGAAGGTGAGAGAGCAGTGAGGAAGATGAGAGCAGGAGCATCCATGCCCAGGAAGGGAGGTGCTATGAGGATTGCTGGGTGGGCAAAGAGCCCTACCCTGTCAGCAAGAGTGGCCTGGGGAAGGCAATGCACCACTGAAATTAAATGCACATGGAGAGTCTAGCTGGAAGAAAGAGGAAAGAGAACCAGAGGAAAGATCTAGCCATGGCAGACTTCACAGTCAACACCAGGGAGGCCAGAGAGTCCCAGGCAGCAGAGGAAGGATGTTCTAGGGGTGTCAAACCTTTGAGGTCTGTGGACAGTGAGTGCAAAGGTGCATGCAGTCACAGTTTTCATCAAAGAGCCCATAAGACAGGTAGGGCTGCACTGTGGTGTCTTTCTCTGAACACTGGGAACACTTTATCTTAAGCAGCTGCTCCAAAAAGCACAAGAGCAATGGGTCACTGTTTATTTCCCAGTCTGTGACAAACCTATGATGTATTTCATGTGTTTGTTCCTCAGTGTATAGCATGAACTGTAGTCACCTATAGAGCTGATCTCGGGGGTCCTGCTGAGGCTTGAAAACTTGCATCTCTAACCAGTTCCTGGAGGCTGTATCTGGAGAACCAGTGCCCTGAGTAGTGGGATTATAGGAAGAGTTGAAGCAGGTTCCTGGGATCCTCCACAAACTTAATTCTTTGAGACTTTTCTTTACAAAGGTGTTTATTTGAATAATGGAAATACATTTCTTTGTTCTACTATAGACAGTCTTCTAGGGAGATGAAACCTACAATGAGTCCATGAGTAGGAGGATTAGAAGGTAAACACATCCACACCTAGACCAAGGTAGTAATTTCTTATGTACAATTTATACTATAGATCTCAAAGCCAATCATCTTTATTGACTGAGTGAAGTTAATGAATGCTGGTCATAAGGTCATAAGTTGATGACCAGAGGAAGTGCTGGACTTGTCACCTGGGTAATTATGAAGCAGAGTCCAGGTTCTCCTGGTCACTGAGATGCTTCCCACAGAAAGCCCAGCATGGGGAACCAATTAGTAGCTTTGAGGTGAATTATATAAGCATTTTATAAGTTAAGGGACAGCAAACACTGGCATGAAACTGCTATGCCTCAGGGTGGATTTGAAGCCCAGTATTCCTGGTCTCCAGGCCCAAAACAGCCCACAGAGTGTGTTGTGAAAAATCCACTTCCTTTTTGTGAGCTTCAGATTTTAAAGAACTTTGTTCATGGACATGAAGTGTGAGGAAGAAACACTTCATAAGGACACTGAGAAATCTGGTGAGGATCCTGGAATTCATGATTCTTTTTCACAGGAAAGAGCTGTTCTTCTGTGCTGTCTGACCTAGTGTATGGAGGTGAGAGAGGGGGGCGGGCTGCTTTCTCCATTGTACCCAGCAATGGCCAGGCATGAGCACGAAGCTCGGGAGCACTGGAGCTGTGCAGAGCACATGGGCCAGAAGCCCTGAAAGCTTTTCCATATGAGAAGGAAACCAGGAAATTAGTCTTCATCTCGTCAGTATGATCAAAGCCAGGGAGGAGAGCTGGTGAGCAGATACTGACCTGAGGTCTTGTGGATTATTGACATGAACAGCAAATATGCACTGAAAGAAATCTGAGGGCGGTGAGTACCTCAGGATGAGAGCAAGGATCTGACACAGAGAGAACATGGACCCTGAGCCCTTTAGATGGCAGCCACAGCCTCTGGGGACAGGAAGTAGCAGCAGCCATTATTGAACACGTGTCACAAGGGCCTGGACCTTGGGGAAGTTGGGTCATGGAGTCAAGAGCAGGGGCAGTGTGCTGACAGCCAGCAGCACCCCGTGCTCAGCATGCACCATGAGGCAGGTCAGGGCTCTCAGTCTTCCCCTCCTGTGTGAGAGAGGAAGCCAAGCTAGGTGGAGGAGACAGTGCTGCTCAAGGTGGACCCGCCAGGGAGAGCAGAGCAGGACCTGAATGCAAGCCTGTTGGCCACAGCGCTTGTCCTGGCCCACCGCCCCGGTGAGCTGTTGCTGACTCCTCCTGCTGAACCGGCCCTGACTTGGTGTGTTTTTATTTCTACTGAGCTGCACATTTGGACTTCACAAATTTTTCATATATTGCAATTTATTTTGATTTTGAGGGAGGTTCAAAAAGTTTTTCCAACCAAATTTTCTATTGGGATACTGGAAATAATATGCTCTGGTTTATGATCGTTGGATCCCTCCTTCCCTCCCTCCCTCCCTCCCTCCCTCCCTCCTTCCTTCTTTCCTTCCTTCCTGTCTTTCCTTCTTTCCTGTCTTTCCTTCCTTGCCTTCCACTAAAGAATGAACCCAGACCTTCATTTGGACACTGAGCTACATTCCAAGCTGACTATTTGTCTGTCTGCCTGCCTGTTTGTGTCTGTCTCTATGAGACAAGGTCTGACTTAGTCACTACATTGCCAAAGAAGTGCTGCAATATTTGATTCTCCTACCTAAGCCTCACAGAGTTTTGGGATTACAGGTATGTACCACCCCCTATGGCTTATTGGTGGAATTTTATTTAATTTATTTTAATATTTTAATAATTTTATTGAGAAAGGAGTAGCAATGAGATAGTTTCAACAGGTTAGTAGTACAGTTACAATTTTTATTTTATTTTTTTTGGAACCAAGGATTGAACTCAGGCCCTTGCACTTGCCAGGGAAGTGCTTATTCCACTGAGCCATCTCCCCGGCCCCCCTTTTTTATTTTAGTTACAATAATTAATACATTGCATATTGTTGTCTTTGTAGTAGCTATTCCTAGTACAAGATGCAGACATGGTATCTTCTCTGAACACTATTAGTTCAAAACCTTTTTCTCATTAAACTAAGAGAAAGTAGCTGTATAACTGATGGAATTTTAAATACACCAATTTTACCCCATTGGTCTTTTAAAGATGAAATACAGACATGATATCCTGTCCAAACGCTATTAGTACAGACAATAATATATAATATATTAATTATTGAAACTGTCCTATTAGTTGGTTTTGAAATTATCTCATTGCTATTTGTTTCTCAATAAAATTAATAAAAAAAAAAGAGGGCCGGGGAGGTGGCTCAGTGGATTAAACGCTTCCCTGGCAAGCACAAGGGTCTGAGTTCAATCCCTGGTTCTGTAAATAAATAAATAAATAAATAAATAAATAATAAAATTAATAAAAAAGATATAATCCACATACAATTCATCACTTAAAAGAAAGATGAAATACAGTATAGATTTCACAGTGGTAGTCTTTCTCCACTTAATACTTCTTTATTTTCCTCATAATTGCTGCATGCTAGTGTCTGGCCTCACTGTAGAAGGCTGAGTTCATCATGGATCTGGGCTGTTGAATTCTGGGTGCTCTTGTCTGAGGGGGAATGAGTGCTTCCTTTTGTTCCTGCACCAGAGAAATCATCCAGCTCTTACTTAACCATCACTCCCACCAATATGGGCTGATGGATGCCCACAACAGCTGCTCCGCCATGCTCAGGGGACACAGCCATGATCAGCACAAAGTCTGTGCCCCTGCCATCTGCACAGAGGGTTGGTGTGGCTGAACAAAATCGCAAGTTTGACATGTAGGGTGGCTTCAGTGCTGCAGAGAAACAGAGCAGGGAGGAGGGGGGGAGCAGGAAGTGGAGTGAGCCATGCTCCTCAGATTTATACCAAAAATGCTTTTGCAAAGATTGGAAAGAATTTCGAGAGTTTGAGGCATATGCAGGGTACCCAGGACTGCAGGAGTAAAGGGAGAGTGGAGAGTGAGGAGAAATAGATGCAAGTTTTGCAGGAGGTGGGAAGGCATTGGGTTCACTGAGGAAAAACTTAGGCACCTCTGCAACCTGAGCAGAGGCAGATGCTCATCTGTCTGGGGCAGATGCTTGGAACAGCACAGACTAAGCATGGTGGGAGGAGAGAGAACTGTGACCTCGCATCTGATTCATGTCCAACTATTACCAAAGCTTGGCAGGGCTCTAAGCAGACCTGGCATCTTGTAATCCTACAATTTGAAACTACATGTCTTACACAGGGAGGGAATACATCCCCTCGTCTTCTACTGGGACTTCTTAATCCTGATCTGAATTCCTTGTTAGTTAAGTCTAATAGGAGGCTGTTTTCCTCCACATTGAAATTCTTCTTCTTTTTTAAAAAATGTATTTAGTACAGGGTCTACAGGGTCTCACTACACAGATCCAAATCATAGTGATCCTCCTGTTTTCAGCCTCCCAAGTGCTGGGATTATAGGTGTGTGCCACCATGCCCAGAGTCAGTCACTGTCTCAGCGCACCCTGGAGGTAGGGCCAGCATAGCATGCCAGGAATTGAATCCCAGTCCCTGAGCCTGCCTAAGCAGATGCTTTATTTTTTTTCTTAATTTTTAAAATAATTTTATTGAGAAACAAATAGCAATAAGACAGTTTCAAAACTGATTAGTAGGATAGTTTCAATAATTAATACATTGCATATTGTTGTTTTCATAGTGGTTGTTCATAGTACAAGATGCAGACATGATATCCTGTCCATAAACACTATTAGCACAAATCTTTCTTCTCACTGAATTAAGAGAAAGTAGTTGTACAACTATCCTAACTATTTTGTATATACAGATACAAAATGGTCCTTCACCTGTATCACCTTTTTTTGTTTAGTTTTGTCAGAGATGGGTATTCCATTGTCATTTAAATATTGTAGGTGCCTGAATTCAGCAAAATATTCCAATATAGTCCAGTAGTTCATAATAGTAGTGGGTCATCTGTAGGACTGGCAATGTCAGAAGTTATTGACAAAGGATCTACAAACTGTGGTGCAGGGTTTCAGGATAAATCCTGAGGGGATTTGA
>NW_004524906.1:882254-883355 GCF_000260255.1 Octodon degus
CTGAGTCCCCTACAGCTCAACATAACACCATGGCTTTACTTCTCATATTTCATTTTTATACTTTTCTGTTGGATGGTTAAGACGAAGAAGAAGCAGGACCTATGCAACAAGAGGTGTAGCTTTGGGGTCTGATAAGGTCAGTGAAATCCCCTCAGGATTTATCCTGAGATCCTGTACCTGAGATTGTAGAACCTTTGTCAGTGTCAGCCATGTGGATGAGTCACGGCCATTACTTGGCCAATGTGCGCTCTGTGAAAGCTTGAGAGAATGTTATGTCCTGAGTTATGTCTCATGTGTCCTGAGTCTTAATTGACCTTAGAAGGCTAGGGCCAAAATGGTGGCTTTCCTTGCAGCCCTCCTTTTTCTCTAATTTTGGTCTGCAAACTTAGGTTGTTAACTATCCAGAACACAAGCTTATTGTTATTACCATACAACTTAGGCTGTTAAGCTTAACCTCACTATCTGTCTGCATGTCAAACATCTTAGGCATAACATGGAACAGGTACTTTTCATCAAGTATTGATATGTTGAACTTTAACTCCCTACAGAATATGATAAAAAACATTTAAAAATTAGAATATATTTTAAAAATAGGCATAAAGAATTACATACTTCTTATGTTTACACATACATCCAAAAATCTCACCATATACAACCTTGAAGCAGGACAGTCCCACAGTATTCCTTTTCCTGTCTCTTTCTTTCATTCACCACCCCCTACTTTTTGAACAACCATCTACCTGAGAGACATCATAGCAGCAACTGGCATGTCATGACAAGCAGCCCCCATTCAGAAGACCATAATGACAGGCTCTCCAAGCATTAAACTACTATTACAAATTACCATCTGCAGTGCAGTAGCTTAGTTCACAGGTATTAGAATATATAGTTAGTCAGGGTGAGAATCTTTCCAATTAGCTGCTAGATTAAAAAATGTTCTGGAGATTCTCAGGATCATTGCCTTGCCCATCTTCTACATATAACTGTATGACTTGACTTATTCATGTTTCCTAGCTCTTCTCCTTTCCCTCTCTTGATTAGTTAGTCCTTGAGATCCTTCTTTTCTTTTACTTCTATTATACATTTGTATTTATATTTCTT
>NW_004524906.1:887645-914116 GCF_000260255.1 Octodon degus
CTTTTTTCTGAGGTGCTGGGACATATAGTATTGTGCTCCATCCTTTGACTTTCAGCCTATGAATGTCTTTATGAGTTAAATGTGTTTTGTGCATACAGCATATTGTTGGATTTTGTTTCCTAATCCACTATGATAGTCTATTTCTCTTAATTGGTGAATTGAGTCCATTTACGTTGATGGTTAGAATTGAGATGTATTGACTTATGGTTGACTTGTTATTTCCCTGTTGTCGTTTACTCCTTTTTCTCCTGTGTTTAATTGCTTGCCCTACTTAGTTGGTTGCTTCTGATCTCATTCTTGGAGTTCTGATCATTTCGGTCCCTCTCTAGAACATCTTTTAGTATCCTGTGTAGGGTTAGCTTTGTCATCATGAAATTCTTAAGTGTTCTTTGTCATAAAAGTATTTCACTTCTCCATCAAACTTGAAAGAGAGTTTTGCAGGGTACAGTAGTCTGGACTGGAATTTGTTTTCATAGAGGACTTGAAGTACTTTGCTCCATGCTCTTCTTGCCTTCATAGTTTGTGAAGAGAAGACCGCCATAATTCTGATGGGTTTTCCTTTGAATGTGATCTGCTTCTTTTCTCTAGTGGCTTTCAGTATATTTTTCTTGTGCTGAATTTCTGGGATCTTGACTATTATATGTCTCAGTGTGTTTTTCATTGGGTTGAGGTTACTTGGCATTCTGTATGCTTCGGTTGCCTGAATGTCAGATTGTTTCCTCATATTTGGGAAGTTTTCTGCTATTACTTCTGCCCATATTTTTTTAATGTTTTTGTATTGACTCCTTCTTTCTCATTGATGCCTATTAGTCTCACATTGTTCATCTTTGCATCATCTTGCAGGTGATGGATTATTTCTTCCTGCATCCTAGTTGATTTTAAGAGATCCCTTCTTACCTTTTCACTAGCTGCACCAGCATCTTCAAGATCTGAAACTCTGTCTTCACTTCCACTTACACGGTTTTGCAAGCTTGTGATTGAGATTTTAATTTCCTCTATATGTCTTTGACTCTGCTTCATGCGATCTATTTCTTTCCTGTTTTGCTCATACTAGGAATCCATCATTTTTCTAATCTCCTCTATTTTTTTTTATTAATGTCTACTTTAGAAGCAGTTATAAATTCTTTTACTGCAGTGTTTTTTTCAGATTGTTTTTCCTACCTATGTTTCTGTAGTTGCTTCTTTACTTCAGATGCTATGATTTCCGAGAATTCTTTTTTTATTTGAGAAAGTAATTGTTCTCTGAGTTCCTCTATAACTTTCTGCTGTTGCTTATTTACTATCAATGCTCTTAATTCATACATTTGAACTGAGGTAGTGTCCTCTGCACTTGTTCTGGGTGGGCATTGGGTTTCCTCCATATGTTTCTGCATTTAATTCTTTACTGCAGATGTTATTAATTCAGGGATTTCTTTTTTTATTTCCAATCTGAGTTCCTCTATGCCTTTCTGCAGCTTTTTCTTTATTTCCGAAGCCGTTGATTCATTGCTTTCAGCTGTGTGATTCCCAATTTGTTCTGTATTAGTGTTTTCTGCACTTGTTACGGGTGGGCTTGGGTTTTGAGGTTGCATTTTGTTCCTTCTCATCATTTTTGTATAGCACTGTCTTCTGACCTTTGTTGTAGATCTTCGGTATAGTTATAACCTTTGCACGTACTGAAGTTCAGGCGCAGATCTACAAAGTTTGGATTTATCGAGCTGTGCCTGGCTTGGGTCTGGCTGCTCTGCTCAGCTCCTTCCTTCTGCTGCCCTTGAGGGTGAATCTGTTGTACCCCTCTGGCAAGATTTTCTGCTCCTGGACTAGCTGGGTGGTTCTATCCTCTACGCTCTGTGCAGGGATTGCAACTGCAGTGTTACACCTCAAGCCTGTATTCCAGGCCTGAGCTGAGCCTGGAGGGGACAAGGTGGAGTAGAGTGGAGAGGCAGCTCTCCCACATACTTACTGGGTCTTGGCTAGGACTGGGTCTGGGGGTTCCTGGTACGTGGCAGAAATTCCTATTTGGTTGGTGGGGTGGCGGAGGTGCTGCGGAGTGGTGGGGGGCCTCACCCAAGCTGTGCCTGGGCTGGGACCAGTAGTAGGTCCTGCCGGTGCAGGGTAGCAGGAAGCTCTCCCACACACTCTCCGGACCTGGGCTAGGACTGGATCTGGGGGTTCCCAGAACGTGGCAGAAATGCCTACTCAGTGGGCGGGGTGGGGACGGTGCTGCGGAGTGGTGGGGTGTGTCCCAAGGGGGTGGTAGAGGGTCTCACCCACACTGTGCCTGGGCTGGGATCAGTAGTAGGTCCCTCTGGCACAGGGTAGCCATGGAAGTACACTGAATTTTTTTTTTTAAAAAAGCCTTCTGTACAAACAAGAGCAAAAAGTGAAAAAGGAAATCTGTATTCAGCTATGAGTGTGGCAGCAGCCAAGTGTAAGTGTGCAGGAGTGCAGGAAAGAGGCTGCTGGGGACCTCTTTATCTTCTCACAGTAAGTGAAATTCTGAGATTTACCAATCTGTCATGTTCTCCTCCATGCATATGGTAGCCTGAGATCACTTGGTGCTTTCTGACAAGTGTGCCCTTCTTTCCATTTCCTGGCCTCTTCTGGACTTCCCTGTCCAGCCCAGCACAAGGGCCGTCTCTCCTCAGACTCTTTTCTCTAGTTTAAATTGATTCTCCTGTCCTTCTTTCTCTTGGACACTTTGGTTGTTCCATTTCATGCACTAGTTCATTTGGCTCTGGACATAGTGTCATCATTCCTCCAGATGACAGCTCCCTTGAATCAAGATCATCTCTGGGGAAGAGGCCATTTGACATTCATGCACATGTTTCTTACCCTTCTTACAACCTCCAGCTCAGCTAGGAGGACTCAGAGGAGACACTTAGCAAAGAACCAGCAGGACACTTGTGCTTCACTGAATTCTAGCCTTGGCTGCGTGACAGTATGATGAGGAATTTCAGTCTTGGAACTCATATATCTCTCTTCCTTCAGATTTTTATGTAACTGGTCTTTTAGTTTTAGGCCACTGGATTATAGCTCCTGAGCTCAGTGGTACATTCTCCTTTTCTCTAGAAATTTCTGGAACTACCTCTGAGCAAGGAAAATGTGATTCAACCCAACCAAATCCTTGTTCTTCCCTTGGAGTTGGAGTATGAGCATGCAGCCAGGATTGAGCAGGCCCCAGCACCAGCTCTGATAAGCCCTGTCCCAAATTTCCTCACTTCCCTGAACTCTGTGGTGGACACTGCTTCTCTGTGCCCACAGCCTGAGTAGGACAAAGAATGTGCAGTGTCACCAGTCAGGCAGCTCTATGTGGGATGCATCCAGAGACACATTACAAGTTAGAGAAGGGAAAACTTGACTCTTGCACATTACTGGGTTCTCAGACTCCCAGAGATGTCATTGATTGCCCTTGCGTAGCTTTATTTGCTTGCCATTCCCAATAATCTGTCTTCTGGATTTATCTTTTTTAGGATTTTCTTACTGTGTTGAAGCCAACCCAAATATAGGCTGTGCATGAGGTCAGAGAGACCCAGTGTCTGGTGGAGAGGAAGGAAGCTGGGGACATGAAAGGTTCTTGTCTTTGTGATCACAGTTGGCCCTAGGGATACTGGGACATCGTGTGTCTCCTCAGTGCTGTCTGTGACTCACCTCTCAGATGCTGCACAGTATAAGGAGTGCTGTGTGCCAGGGAGATGCTAGGGCATTACTCAGTGAACTCCACATGCATGCCTCTGTCTCAGAAGAGCTGGGATGGACTGAGTGTCTTTCTTCCAGTCCTGCTCTGGACTTCCTTGAGAAAGGCCAGAGTACAAAGGTTCAATTTGGGATTTGTTCTTCTTCCCTCTGGACGATGTTGGAGGAAACTTAGAGCACTTCAGAACCTGAAACAGTCAATCGTATTTATTCAAGGAAGCCTAGTTTGTCCTGGAGGGCCCCATCCCTAGGCTCACTAGGGATGAGTTGGTTTGATCTTTAACTCATGAGTCTAGTTGTTTTGCCAAAGGTAAATGAATAGTTTTTGACATGTAAAGCCCTCAGTGAAGATCATCCCTCATGAGGCAGGTGTGTAACATTCAAGCATCTGTACCTTCCTAACAAAGCTAGCTTGGTCCTTTCCACACTGCCCACTTCACCTCAAAGTGCATAGGTTAACAATTTTCCATAAGTGTTGGGGACATGCCTTTGTCCAAAGTGGCAATCAGCCTAAGCAATGTTGAGTCATTTCTCTTTATTTTTTTGTAGTGGGTTAGTGGAAGTAGAATAATCAGGTTGTAAACCCATTCCCTCAGTCAGACTCATCTATGCAAGGTAAATAAGCCTTGGTTGATATTTAGGGCTTCAGTGTGCTGGCCCCCAAAACTATCTTCTGATGAGCTACGAGTCCTCTCTAAGAGAATATCCCTGAGGAGATGTGATCCCAGATGCCATGGGTCCAGTGTGCAAACCTTCGACCAAGCCAAGAGCTCCTTTCAGGCCTTTGTGGGGATTAAGAATGTGACCCTTGGTAGCCCTGCTGTAGCAAACTGCAGCCATCCAAGGGCAAACTTCCTTGAGAAGCTGACTTTGTGCTCCTGTATTCTCTTGTTGGTGTTACTTCTTTATTAGGGAAGATTGTTCACTTTCTCTGCTTGAAAACTTTAGGCATGATTGATGTCCATCCTGCCTTTCCACCATCTTCAACCAGTTACAAGCCCTGTTTGTGTATTAAAGAAGTTATGCTTTTATCCTTTTTTCCCCACTAACTGCCCACAACATTGGGCAACCTCCTTGAGCTTTTCTTTCTACAAAATGGGACAAAGAAGAGTGATTAGTGACTACTGGGCTGAATGAGACAATGGGACCCATGCATGCCCTGTGTCTCTCTGCTGCATTTTGAGGGGATGATCCCTGATCCCTGCCACCAGCTCTTTGAGCCTACACCACAGCCATAAGCTCCTTTACCAGAATGTTAGACAGGGATGTTTGTTTGGAATTGGGGATTTAAGCCAGAGCCTGTCCACAGAGCTACACCCCCAACTTTTTTTCATTTTTTATATTGAAACAGGGTCTGTAAGTTACTGAGTTGTCCAGGCTGTGATCCTTCTGCCTCAGCCTCCTAGAATTCTGGATGACAGGCACACCACCACACCTGGCTGTCTTAATCAGTTTTAATGTTGCTGTAACAGAATACCTGAGATGGGATAATCTATAATGTTTATTTGAGGCAAAGTATGGTAGTTTAGGGAATCAAATACATGATGCCAGAATCTGGCAAGGGTGGGTAGAAGGTGGAAGCTGGGCAGGAGGACAGATAGGTGAACCTGTAGAAATGAGAGGTGGTCACTCTCAAAGTCACAATAGCCTTCTGCCATAAGAACATCAATCCATTGGTGAGAGCAGAGATCACATAACCTTTGCACCTCTCATCACCCCCATTTTCACTGGGGCTAAGAGTCCAGCACATTAGCTGTGAAAGTCACATCAAACCCAAGCACTATCTTCCCCCAGCCTCTCCTGCCCAGCGAGCTCTTTCTTACCATTAGAGAAATCTAAACTGGATTCCTTCACTTGTAAGATAAAATCCACTCTCAACTTGGCCTTTTATCTTGTTTTAATCTCTACCTTTCTTTTTACCTTTTCAAATAAACACTTCGCTCCTTAAGCCTCTGATGGACTCTGAGTGTAGCAGATTCAGGGGCTTCAGCCCCTTGGTCTGGAATATCCTTCCCTGTCTCTCCAAATCTTAGATCCCTTTCCATATTTAGCTCAAATTTCATGATTTTTTGGAGTTTTTTCCTCCCCCAATGATATGTGCCTTGTCTTTTTCCTCAACTTTTGTTGGTTAGGTTTCCCTTACTGTAACAAATTCTCAAGATAATCAGTTTAAAAGGCAGAAACATTTTTATTTGGTGGATTTGCTCCATAATCACTTGACTGCTTTGCTTTGGACCTGTGGAGTGGGAGAACATGGTAGAGCATGAATGAAAGGAAGCTATTCACAGCCTGTGCCTGAGAAGAGGAGGGGAAAAGAGAGACCTATGAAGAGAGAGCTGCCCTACAGTCTCTGCAATGCCCCACCTCCTAAATGTTCCCCTTCCTACCAGTGGTGGCATGCTGGGGTATAACTTTCAACACCTGGGATCTGGCTATGTCCCTGAATGAGATGACAGCAGACCTACATGGGTGGGCCACCCCACGGATGTGTCTGCTCACCCAGCTGTCTAGCTTCTTGTGTGGTCTTTAATCTGGATTCAGGTTTCCTGCTGCTATTTGTCCTTTCCTTCGTTTATGCTCCATCTCCTCAACTAGAAGGTGTAAGTGCCATAAACCTGAGGACTTAGTCACCTTTCCATGTCACATACACTACCTTGAGTCTCCTTGTGTTGTGGACCCTTAGTAGGTGGTGCCATGCAGGAGCAATTATGGGAGATGCAGAGTGAGTGTTTTCCTTACAGAACTCAGCAGGACACATGAGGAATGGATGTGGTGAGGCAGCTGCTTCCTCTCCATTGGGCGAAGCCAACTGGAGTCACCTGATAACAGAGCAGCATTTGCACACTAATTTGTGTCCACTGTGTCCTGTGGACATTAGATGGCTAATTCCCCTAGTTTATAATCTCTGCAAGCTCTTCATGCACAGCTCTGGATGATAGCCTCTGGAGACTGAGTTGGAGCAGTGACAGCTGGCTGAGTGAGCCACTTGGGGTATTATGTAATTTGGACTTAGATTTAGTTTTTTTCAGAAGTAAAATAGAAATATGACACGGAGTGAGGCCCAGGTGTTTTTCTCTTCTCTTCTGGGGTCAGGCTTTAGAACAATAAGTGGGGACAGCTCTTGGTGTGCTAAGATTGCCTTTCCAATGGGAATGCTTTTATTCTGTGTCATGTTAGCCCCCTTATCTGGTAGCAGCAATGTGATGTATGAGGTTTGGTGGTTCAGGTACGAAGTTATACACATTTGGTTTATTGGGGTGCTGTGGTTTTTTGTAATGGCTAAAAGTGAAGGCAGTGCATCATCATCTGAACTCAACTCCTGACTTTCTTCTTAGTACATGTCAAAGTAAATGATGTAAGTTTTGTGGACCTCAATCTTTTCATCTATAAAGTATACATAATACTATTATCTGCCTCATAAGATATTGTAGTTATTACATGACAGGAGATATTTAAAATGCTTAGTATGAACTTTGCAAAAAAAGAAATGTGCAACAACTTTTTAATTTAAATTAAATGCTATATAGTCAGTTTTCAAAGTATAGATGAGTAGCCCCAAACAACGTAAATGCAAGTCAGAGTTGGGTTACAACTCAGATCTGTAAGACTTCATAGAGATTTTAAAATATCAGAAGGCCCCTGTTGTGGCTGTTTAATACGAATCATCAGCTGCTCTATGGGGGTCATCTTCCAGCATGCTGATCTCTGATGTGTTGGATCTACAGAGGTGGTTTTCTTGGTTTCAGTGTAGCAGCTGGAACCTGGCTTAGTAGAAATGGCCTTGCTAGGCCAAGGAGGAATGTTGAGGAATCCATGCAGGGCATGATCACAAATGATTCCCCATATGTGCAGCCTACTCACTCCTGGAGCTACTGACCCCAGGACCAAGTCTCCCCAGGGACTCTCAGTTTCCAGGTTTTCTTTGCTGTCTTCTCTGGTTCCCTGATCTTACAGGAGAAGAGTTTCCTTCTGAAAGCTCTTGAGCTTCATCTTGTGAAATAAAGAGCATGCATTTGCTATAGCTCCCTTAAAGAAGGGCAGAGACTGTGTTCTTTAAGTTCCCTTTAGATATCTTTCTATCCTTTACCAGGGGTCTTGGTTAAAAGATGGACAAAAAGAGACTTTTGAGTATAGCAGTGGTGGCAAACCGTTTAGAGTTTTCAATGATATAAACAGCCCACTGCGGCATGCATGCCATAAATTCACCACCACTGACTACGCTGTTTCTATCTGTATTTATTCCTTCAAAAAAGAATAATACCAGATGCCTGCTGTCAGCCTAGTTTCAGAAATTCAGTTTTAAATCTAATTGATTCTTAGCACATTAGCACTTTAAATATCTCTTCAAAAAAGTAACTTTCTTGGGTTTACCCACTACCAATGGGGTAGTTCTTCCCTGGTTGTGTATGTCTGCATCTTCCCCATGGGAAGGAGCTGTTATTTAAATGTCTGGATTGTGCCATTCTGTGGGATCTTGAAAACTGACAGTGACTTTGTAGGGCATAGGGAATTGTCACCCAAGGAAAGTTCTCACTGCCCCTGAAACTTTTTAAGTGACATACTGCTCCTGATGAGGCTGTAAAATGTGGCCTGGACTAGACTCCTGTGCCAGGGTTTCCACCAGCTCCCCATGCCATGGGCTCTGTGCTGTAGCTGCATTCTTACTACCTTTGTCTTCTCTTGGGCAGAGGACTCCTGGTTCTATAAAGACAAAGAGCTGAGTCCCAGGCTAGTGCCTCTCCTGCCCTGCTTCCCACACTTGTTCTGTGTCTGTCTCTGTATTTGTTGGAAGTGAGGGTCAGGGCTGGGGAATGGAGGGCAGGAACATGAAAGTGCAGAGTAGCATTTTCTTCCTGTTTGGTTCCATTAGTGTAGCAACAAGTGTTCCTGCCAGATTGCAAAGCCTTGAGGGCGCGGGAAAGGATGTAGTGATGAAGACAGCGGCTGGCCTGTGGCTCTGGAATCACAGAAGTAGTGTGTTTGTCACTTCCCTCATCACCACTGTGTGCACTTTTCCACTTCTTATGTTCAGTATTACTGCGATGTTTGGAAAAATCGCTATGAGTAGATTACCAAGAAAAGGTTTAGTTGTTCTGCATGGAGATCTGAGGTGAACTCCATGTGGGGAGGTTTCCTATGACAGCCGAAAGAGTTGGGCTGAAACTCCAGAATGATTCTTCCCAATCCAGATCAGATTGTATTTTCAATTTGAAGACTTATAATTCAAGGGAGAAATGCACAAAAATTAAGCAATCAGGAAAAAGTGTGAAGAATAGGTCTAGAATAATTGATAGCAATCTTAGGGTGCTGAGGGCTTTGTAGACATCAGTTATAAAAGTGTAGGAGAGATTTCTGGGGAGATAAAATTGCTTTTTTTCCCTTACAAGGTTTCTAGGAGAAAAATTCCTTTGCTTTACTAGTTTTCCTATTGAATCCATTGGCTGAGCCTTCCTTGAGAGCCAAGTATAGACAGTGAGTTCTGGGATTTTCACAAAGAAGATTGATGCTTAAACTAGTTCTAGGGGACATAGTCCTGTAAATAACTTGTTGGAGAAATTATTGAAGAGACACTGCTTTTTATTATTTGTTCTTAGGCTTTTATAGAATCTCTGCTGTTGGATAGAATGTCAAATGAAAGTCAGTGCTCCTATAGCTATTTTCGAGTCTTGATTAGTAGTGGAGGTTTGGTCCTGTGAGCCGCACCCAAGGCTTCGCTGATCCACAGCCCTGCACCACCTCCTTGGGGCACATAGAATCTGTCCCCCGGTTACCTTTCCATGGATTCAGTTTGTCTGCTCAGTCAATCAATGGATTCTGCTCCTGATTCAATTGGACTGTAAAGACTTTCTTGCTCAGCTGCAGCCTGCATGTTACAGTCATCTGCGGGCAGCTGGGTGGTCTGCGGAAAATCAGTCTCATCTGAGGATGGCCAGGTGGAGTCCATCTGCATCCGAGACGTGGGCTTGGAGCTCAGCTGGCACAGCGGGATGAGAAATAATTCCTTAGTGATCAGTGTGAATCTCACAGGCCAAGAGCGCTTTCAGCCTCCTGAAGAGGAAATGATTTATGGCAAAATTATGTCTGGGAATTGCTGTCCGTTCTGAAATGAACCTAAGCAAAGAAGCTCTAGATAGTTACTCAAGAATGTGCATAGCTATTGTGGTGTAGAGTTTATAGAAACTTTTGTATAAATTTTATGTTTAATTCTTGAAGGAGTTTGTAAGATCTACAGTATTTTTCCCTTTAGCAAGTTAAAATCCAGGCTTATTATGCTTTGGCAATGTGTTCTTCGTGTATTCGAATGCTACAGGAATTTAGGAAATGAAGATAACAAAGAAAGTGAAATCACTTCACGAAAGTCACTGGGTTTTATAATTTTGAGGTGTGTGTGTGTACATCTGCACACATACATTTGCCTTACTACAACCAGATCAGATTGTGTGTACTGCTGCAGCCTGTCTTTGTAGTTTAGCCATGTTTATTTATATCCTATAAACCAATAAATATTGTTCTGTGGTATTATTTTAAGTATCTGCATAACATTTGATTTTCATTTTCACTTGGTAAGTGCCTATGTAGAGTGCATTGTGCTTCCAAGTCATATTAGAAATATTAATTCCTTGGTGATCCTCTAATAAGGACACAGTATTTTTATGATGATTGGAAGTGGCATGACAGTGAACATACTTAGCAGCTAAACAGCTGAGCTCGTCCTTATTGTTTAGGATAAGTTTTCAGAAGTACAGCTGCTGAGTCAAATGCTCTGCAAATTTTAAGTTTTTTCTGGTATATAGATATAAATATAGGTGTTTCTAAATTGCTCCATAAAGGACGAATTAGTTGCCAATTTTATATTTTTAAATAACAATATATGAATGAGCAGAACTATTTCATATGCCTATCAACATATTTTCATCTAAGTTTTTCATAAAAACTTTAATCAGGCTGAGGAGATAGTTCAGTAGTCGGAGGACCTGTCTGGCAAGTGCAAGGACTCAGGTTCAATCCTTGGTTGGTACTGAATGTTGTGCCTACCATGCTGGCCACCAAAACCAGGCATGGTGGAGCACGCCTGTAATCACAGCACGGGGGAGGCTGAGACAGGAGACTATGAATCCCAGCTAGTACCTACAAATAAATGAACAAATAATAATAAAACCCCTAAAATCTTAAAGGCAAAAGAACTTCTTTCCAAACTGACAGGCAAAAGTTGATTTTTTTGTTCATAACACCATTCATTGTTTTCTCATTGACTCTTACGAGTTCTTCTGGCATTGTTGAATTAGCCCTTTACAGCAGGCTTCTGTTTCTTCTCCTTGTCATTGTTTCTCTGATTGTTGTTGTTGTCATAATCAAGTGTTACTTTTTCAGTGCTCAAATACATCTTTTTTGTGGCTTATGGGTTTTCTTTCTGAATTTGTGTTTGTATGCAGTTTATGTGTCCCTAGTCTATATAAAATTTGCGTACATTTCTGAAGCACATTTATAGTTTTATTTATTTTATTTTAAATCTTTAATCCATCTGGGATTTATTAAGTCAGATGTATTCTTTTTTGAGACCATCTAGAATATTTCAGTCCACAGGAGTAAGTATTATCTGGGTAGTTTTGGAATAAGCTGTACAATGAAATAAAAAATGAAATACAAGACCTTTAAGTTTTTAATAATAAAACTTTTTAATTTTTAAAACTAGGGCCAGTCTGATATCTCAGCAGACTAAAGTGACTGCTTAGGCAGGCACAGTGGCCGAGGTTGGATCCCTGAGGTGCTGTGCCAGCCCCACCCCTGGGGTGCACTGAGATGGTGGTTGAGACTGGGTGTGCTGGTACATGCCTGTAAGCCCAGCACTTGGGAGGTTGAAAACAGGAGAATCAGTATGAGTCCGATCTACGTAGTGAGACCCTGTAGACCCTGTCCTAAATACAGAAAATAATAATAATAATAATTTAGAAAATGATAATAATTAAAAGTGAACATGTAGAAAGCTTCTTACCATGTGCTAGGCAGTACACTGAGAGTTGTGTGTGTCACTGCATGGGCTTCTGTTCATGCATATGTCACTTCATGGGCATCCTGCAGTGTTCAGGACCATGCGTGGTGACTGTCACCTTCACAGTGCCCTGCT
This sequence comes from Octodon degus, assembly GCF_000260255.1. Taxonomy (NCBI): domain Eukaryota; kingdom Metazoa; phylum Chordata; class Mammalia; order Rodentia; family Octodontidae; genus Octodon; species Octodon degus. The sequence goes on from NW_004524906.1 coordinate 899,446, forward strand.
TGCCTATGGAGCCCACCCCTAATCTGGTTTCATGTGTAGGCCCCTTCTGGCCTGTTCCTTGTGCTGCTGGGACATAGTCTGGTGCTGTTACTCTCCTCCCCTCACTTGTTCTTCAAGTGTTTTCTAAGTGCAGTGATTCCTGTGTGCCGGCACCATTTTCTCCCTTTCTGACAGCATTTATTGACATCGCTGGCATTTTTATTGCCTTTCTGCTTTTAATCTGTGGGAGGCAATTCCTGCATAATAAGCCTGGTTTCTATTTTTAGGCGGTGGTGTTCATGTGGCTCTGGTTTCAGCCCCTTCCTCTTATCACCGCAAGCAGCAACATCTGCACATGGTTTCCAGGATCTTGGGAGCTCACCTCCCTCCGCCAGGGCCTGGAGTCCCGGGATTTAACATCAGATCACACTGCCAGCTGAGGGCCTACCCTGCCCTACACTTTGGTCTGGACCACATCCCACTGTGGCGTCTGTGGATTTCCATGGCCCTTTTCCATTCTGTCCTTCAAAGGCTAACACGAATGGCTGATTAATGAAGTTCTGTTTACATCAACACTGAGAGGTTCTGTGCTTTGCTTTATTTACCAACCACAAGGAACCCAATGATTTATTCATTCAAAAGTACTGTCTGCGTGCTTTCTAGATCCTAGGAACTGTATCAGGCATTGGAGATGAATACAGAAATAAAAGGGTAGGGTGCCTGGTTTGCCATTTAGAGGGGAAAGACATTCAGGAATCACCCAAAGAAATGTCATTGTAAAGCTAGGACAAGTGCCAAGTGTCATAGGAAAAGTGGGAAGACTTATGAGATGCCATCATGGCAGCCTCACATGGTCCTTGCCCACAGGGAAGGCATCATGAGGAAGGGAAGCTGCAGCTGCCCTGGGGAGAAGTGGGCAGGAATCAGGGAAAAGGAGGGCAGGAGATGTCAGCACAAAGACCCTGCAGTAGAAAGCAGCAAGACATTTTAGGAACTGAAAGGGGAGGAGAGGGCAAAGGACAGGAGTGAGATGAGACTGGAGAGAGGGGCTCCACGCATAGTGACGACAAAGAGCCTCGTGCCAAAAATCACACGGGAAAAAGTCAAAGAAATGTGGCAAGGGGAAAGATGGTCATTCACCATTTTTTGAAACGATTATTAAATTAGCAATTACCAAGTAATAAAATGATTCTAAATTTTGAGTCAATGAGTGATTCAGTCTCTCAGAAGTGTACTGAGTGCTTGTTGCATCAGAGCCTTCATACTTTGTGTTTCAGGGGTCACGAAAGTGATGGAGACCTAGGGCTGGCTGCTTGCCTTGTGGCTGAGACCATAAACATATTCACTAGGGAGAACACGGGTAAGGAGGACCCATATTCAAAGAAAGGAGAGGAGGGGCTGAGCTCCCATGACCATAGCCATGGCTGGCCTTTGTCTCTGTCTCTCTGTCCTTTCTCTTTTTATTTTTATTTTTAAAAAAATATTTATTTATTTGGCACAAGGTCTCTCTATGCAGCTCAGACTCATAGTAATCCTCCTGTCTCAGCCTTCCCAGTGCTGGAATTGCAAGTGTATACCACCGCGCCTGGATTCAGTGACCAGCACAGCATGCCCAGGGTTCTGATGCTGGCACAGCATGCGATACCAGGGATCGAACCCAGGTCCTTGTGCCTCCCAAGCAGGTTCTTAGACCACCAAACTATCTTCTCAGCCCTCTTTTCTCTTTTTAAACACAGTAATAGTGAGATACAGTTCACACACATAACCATCTAAAATTATTATTTAGTGGTTCTTATTATATTCATGGATATGTGTGAATATTCTATCACTACTGTCAGTTTTAGAACATATTTATTAACCCCCAAATGTCCTTACATGTTTTTGCTGCCACCCTTCTCCTATCCTGTCATAACCTGTGTCCTCAGAAACTCTTTCTTTGCCCTCTGCTCTACAGATTTCTCCATTCTGGATATTTCACGTAAGTGGAATCATACAACATACTTCCCTTTCTGACTTTTTTCATCTAGCCTATTATTTTCAAGGTTCCTTTACAAGTAGCATCTATCAGTATTTAGTCCTGTTGAGCATCAAATAAAACTCTGTTATATGGATATAGCACACTTTGTGGATATATCACACTTTGCTTATCTGTTTGTTAGCTGATGGATTGTTAGATTGCCTCAACATTTTGGCTGTCATGAGCATCAACACTGTGAAGGTCATGTACATTTGTGTTTGTTTGATACCTCCTTTCAGTTCCTTGGGCTTTATATCTGGGAAAGATGGTGATGGGTTGTGGGCTTATCTATGTTTAATCATTCGGAGAAGTTCTAGAGTGTCTTCCACAGTGCCACCGCCTTGCACTTCCACCAGCAGTGTATGAGGTTTCTGAGTCTTCCACTCCTTGCCTGTGCTGGTCATGGTCCAGCTTTTGGGTTCTAGCCAAACTAGTAGATGTGCAGTGCTATTTTATTATGGTTTTGGTTTGTATTTTCATGATGGATAATGATACCGAGTATCTTTTAATGTGATGGCATTAGTCCTTATGTTAAAGAATCAAGAATACCTTGTGTAATTTTGCATTGACTTTAAAGGAGAGAAAAAAAATGAATGTATCAATGATAAAAAAGATAGCAATAGTATGAGGGTAGGGGTCTTCTCTTCCTATGGACAACTGCTGACCTATGGCCTAGTAGTGGGCAATAGTGGTGTGCAGTGAGATAGTGGGTGTCTGGAGGTAGAGGTGGCTGGGTGTGGCCTTGCTTCTTGGGAATGTAGCAGTGAGGATTTCTCAAACAGAACATGATTCTTCCCACCTGCCCTCTTCTTGCTGCATTCCTGTACTTATGAAGAAAGAAAATGAGCCAGACTGGTGTCTAAAGGAGTAGCATTTCAAGGCTCAGGGTCAGCTCATTCTTCTTTCATCTCTTGAGTTACCTATTCTTTAGATTTATCAAATTGTGGGAGAGAGGAATCTGAGTCCTGTAGACTCTTTTTCAGGTACATGGAATTGAACCTAGAGCCTTTATATGGAGTTATGTCTGTGGCCTTTTTTGTATTTTTTTTATTTTTGAATCAAGGTCTCACTGAGTTTCCCAGACTGGCCTTGACCTTGTGATTGTCCTGCCTCCAGCACCCGAGGTGCTAGGATTGCAGGCATGTGCCATCTCGCCTGACCAAGATCAAGAGGTTTTCTTATATGTTTTATTGCTTTTATCATTCTAAAAAACCATTTTCTTTGGACTGCTTATCTGTTCTAATGATTTTTTTCACAAAATCAAACAATAATAAAATTATCTCTGTCTAGCAATCATATATTAGTAAACTTTCAAGAATAAATTGGGATACTTCCATAAAAGACTTTTCTTTGGTAGATATTATCATTGGTATGTAGACAAAAATGATTATTTCATGCTAAATTGTTAAAATCCTTGTAAATGCAGGCCATCTTAAGCAGGTGCTCATCTAACCTTAAATTTTAAGAATTATTTATAATACGGTTATTGTCAGAGCTTCAGTTACATCAGGGGCCAGTTGCCTCCTTCGTAATGGACAGCTGCTGTAGGAGCTCTGCTGTCTCTGGATACTTGTACCAAGCTGGGCTTTTTCCATTTGTCCCCATCTGGAGGTGAAGGCACGAATCCCATGTCTGCATCTGGAGATCTCTGACATTTCTGGCATCAGGAACCTTGAACACAACTCCCCAGAGGGTGCATCAAGAGGCCGTGTCTTGTCCTGAATTCCTTTCAGATCAAAAAGTCAGAAGGAACAGGAAACAGGCAGATGAGCTGTTGTGTTGATAATTACTCTCAATATGCAGTTTCTCTAAAGAGAAACAATAATGCAATTATCCCCTACCCAGAGTCTGTGTTAACCAGAAGAAAGATATCTGAAAGCATTGCTATTATTTCCTTGTTTACTACTATAAATATTTTTAATTTTTGTTAGCTGTTATTTAATACCTTGGAAGCTGTGAGTCTTGAAAACTCTTTGCAGATCAGCAGCCAAATTTGCTTCAAAAATCATTTTCCACCCAGAAGCAGAAGGTTGGGATGGATGAGGCTCCGCCAGTTTGGCACAAGGAGGTGGCTGTGACGCCAGCGAAAAGGCGCTCTGCTAATGCAGTAAGTGGAGCCTCCTGAGGGGACGAAGAAGCATATTCCAGGGCTTTTGTTTCTTGTGTTAAGACTTAAGCATAAACCTCTGAAAATCCTTGAGAACTAAAATTCTACCTTGCATACATTTCTCTGTGATGGTTTTTCCAGATTCCATTTTCTCAAGACCAACTTGAATTCATCTATTCCATTATATGAAAGCAAAATAAGACCTCAAGTCCCAGAAGATGATTTAAAGAAATTGTCTTTTACTGTGTCCACAAGATACTATTCTTATTTACTGATTCGACTCCCTTCTTTCCTTCCTTTTTTCCTTCCTATCTCCTTGTAGGAACTGCATTGCTCAAAGAAAAGGGTGGTTTCTAGAGCAAATTCTGAGCAAGAGGGAGGATGGCCAGCTGATCTTGAGTTTATTGCTTTGAGACAGAAACATTAATCATGGGGGCTGGGGAGATAGCTTGGCAGTCTATGCACCTGCCTGGCAAATTCAAGGACACAAGTTCAATCCCAGTACTGCATGACATGCCAGCCCCAAAACTGGGCATGATGGTGCACACCTGTAATCCCAGTGGCTGAAAATAGGAAGATCACTACAAGTCCATACTGTGTACCCTGTACCAAATACATTGGAAAAAAAGAGAAAGAGAAAGAAAGCAATATTGAACACAATATACTAAGAAAATAGTATCATCATGCCCCTGGCCTTTACTTGTAATACTGATTTCACATAAAACAACTGCCCACCTTATTCTACTGAGCTATCTCCCTGGCCCCTAACTGCCCACCGCATGTGGAGAATTTAGCAACTTCTTGATTACAAGAAAGATCCCACAATGGACAGATCGAGCTGAGCCATTGAGAAAATATAGAAAATTTGAGAATTGGGAATGTATGAGTTAATAGACATGTACAAATCCTTGTACTCAAGAGAAATAATACATTAACTAAGGTACATATGGAATGTTGTGAAAATTGGCCTCATCAGACTCCAAATGTCTTATGGAACACAATTAAATTATGAAAATTTTCAAAAGGACAGTGAATAACATATGTAAAGATGCATACTTAGAATATTTTTAACAGTATCCATGAATTAGAAATGCTTTATTTCCTATAATTAGATACATGACTTAAAAATATAAATATATTGAAGTGAATGAATTAGCTATATTTTCTCACCATGTATAGATTGCAATTACATAATAATGGTGGAAATAATCAAGTTCAAGAAGGATATATATATATATATATATATATATAGTGAGATATCACATATAAAATTAAGACTATAAAACATAGCACAGCTGAGCACAATGACATACTTGTAGCCTCAGCCCTCTGGAACACTGAGGGAAGAGGGTTGCAAAATTAGGTTCATCCTAGGCAACTTAGCAACATGGTGAGACTATGTCTCAAAATTAAAAAATATAAAAGGGCTGCATGTGCAGCTCAGTGCCAAGGTCCTAGGTTATATCCCCAGGGCCACACATACACACATGAAAAAGAATATCACATATAACTCATGGATACAATAATGCATAGTAAAATTTTATCACTTAACATGTTATATTAATAATACTGATTAGTAGATAATACATAATCTTTAATATATTACTTGTTTAAATAAGTGTTTTCTGTTTATTTCATTTGTGTATAAATTATTTAATGTATAATTATTTAATATAACTTCTTATTTTAATGAAATAAAAAATCATAATAAAGAAAGAATAGTCATTTAATTTGGTGGAGGAAGAAAGGAGAATAAAAATTTGAATGGAAGAAGCCAAAAAGTTTTCTACAATACTTTTTTATTTTCTTTCTTTTAAAAACTTAAAACAAATATAGCCAGATGTTAACATTTGTTAATTCTGAGTGCTGGGGACATAGGAATATGTTCTATTACTCTCTGTTCTTTTGTATTTGAGATATTTCATTATAATTCAAAGTTTAAGTTACTTGCCAGGTAGTAGGTAGTAATCTTAGTTTCAGTGTTTTGGTTTTCTTATTTTTTGTTTTATAAGAATTCTTCATGTTTTCATTTGAAACTCAATTCATTTTTCCTAAATTTATTTATTCTTAAAAAGTGCCTTAGTTTTCCATCCTCCTCTCTTGAAGTTTATTCATTGTTTGCATTCTTTTTTCTTCTCGACTCCAGGGAATTTCAGTCCTGAATATTAAACAAGAAAAAAATGCCAGAGTCAGCTTTCATGGGAAACTTTCAGTGTAAGCTTGTGGTACAAACCTGCCCTCATTGTTGGCTTGGCTCTGGGATGAGATCGATTGCTGTGGAGTGAGAATTGCTCAGGTCTTAAGAACAAAATGTCTTATTCTTCTTTTGGTTCTCATCTAATAACACATGCATTTGCTAAGCATCTCTGCTGTGCCCAGCTCATTGCCTCAATTCTGGAGCATTGGGGAGCACAGAACAAGGGTGTGTTCTGCCCTCAGAAACACTTACCAGTTGTCCTTCACTGTTGGTGAAGTGTACTGTGGCGGGTTCAATGCCTCCCACAGAATGGCAGCAACAGAGCCAGAAGTAGATAATAAAGCCCTGATGATCGCATTCAGATTTTCTCCACCAAGGGAAGCCACCTGTAGTCCTCCTGTTCAGGGCCTTGTGGCTTGGGGTGGAGACTTAGAGGTGCCCATCCTCCACACTCCCTGGAGGTCTCACCATAGCCTTCATAAGTCGTGTGCCTGACCATGTGAACATCTCTGGCCAGCTCTTAGCTCCATAATGACTTGGACTTGGCCAGTCCACTCCATATCCTCTCCCCTGCCCCATGGAGGGAATAAGTGAGCGGCACAATCAGCTTTGAGGAGTGAAACTGCATTTTCCATATGATAAAACCACCATGAAAATATACTCAATTAAGCTTATTATCAATATGGATGGTATGAATATTTCAGAGAACTAGGCCAGGATCTAAACTTTTAGTGTTTTGTTTTGTTTTTTTGGTACAAGGGGTTGAACTCAGGATCTTGTGCTTGCCAGGAAGGCACATATGCTGCTGAGCTATCTCCTGGGCCCCTAAACTTTTGATTTTAAGAAAACTTTTAAAAATTAAAAGTATCAATTGTGCTCTGAAAACTGAAAACAGATTTAAAAGCATCACCTTTGTCATTTTATTCTGACATTTCTGAGTCATGAAAAACCAACATTCATCCCCAACTTGCAGAGATTATCTCTAGTATTGGCACAGGTGAATGACAGGGACGTGCTAGTTTCTTTCCTGAGGTGACACACTTGCTTGCTTCTCTTTCATTGAGTCATTCTTTGGTCTCAGGACCAATGACAAGTTCCTTAGAGTCTACTCCAGTTTCTAGCCCAAGACAAAAGCTTCATTGTATCCATGGTGACAATCATCTTGGGAGGGTCACAGGCAGGGCCACATCTGTTTAGTACATTTCACTTCGCAGTACCAGAAACCCCATTTCACAAAGACCATGTGCAAATTGGGGGATGAGGGATGGATGGGGACATGATCCGTGTATGAACATGGCACAAGGTAAGTGATGAGGGTTCATGCTGTGATGCAACTTAAATGTAATTTTAATTTTAATTTGTGAATAAGAAGAGGATGAATTTGTTTGCTATTAGAAACATGCATGTAACACCTCCCAAAGCTGATTTTAACACACTGTTGTGTTTCAATGTGAACCACTGTGTTAGTCCAGTCTCTGAAAGTCTTTCAATATTCATTCCTATGTGAAGAATCTTGCTTCAATACATAGTTAACATCTATTATTCATATTGATATTATATAATATGTATACATATATGTAATTGTCCCTGTATACTTTAGGATTAATATACCATGTACATTATAATATACAAAAGTAAAATCAGTCAGAATACAAAAAATAGAAATAGTGATATGTTTTCTCTCTTTGCACTCAAGTAGGTGGGCTTTTCCATGTGATTTATTAGTCTTTGTGGCCAGTGCTCTGGAAGTGGACTGGGCAGATACCTGTCTGGACCTTGCCTTTTAACTCCTTCTACACAGAGTTCCCTGCAGAGTTTCCTAAGAGGCTGACTTCTGCTGCCCAAGCTTGCTCTAGGAAGTTCCACTCTTGTAGGTCTGGAATGGGGTTGAATGGTATGAATAGTTAGGTATGTTAAGTCCACGTTAAAACACAGAATGTTAGGAGCCAGGGAGATAGCTCAGTGGAATAAGTGCTTGTCTGGCAAGCACAAGGTCCTGAGTTCAATCCCTGGTACCACCAAAAAATCCAAAAGTTATGGGGCCGGGAAATGGCTCAGTAGAATAAGCGCTTCCCTGGCAAGTGCAAGGGGCTGAGTTCAATCCCCCGTTCCACCAAACAAACAAACAAACAAACACAGAATGTGACTCAGTAGATTTTGGGTAAGTCCAAGGGAAGCCAGAGCTGCAAGTTTCAGGGCAGGGGACATTGCTCACGAGGGACATGGCTCATGAGGTCAGGTGGGCCTGAATCCTCAAGTGAACTTGTTGCCCCCGAGAAGTGGGGGTTGCTCTTGTTGGAGAAAAATTCTTGTTCACAGGAAGCCTCTAGCAGTGCAGTTATGTACTAGGAATTCCTTTGCTCCACTGGATAATTTGGTTCTCACTCTGTGCTTCTTTTGAAAGACAATGTGAGTAAAAGACTTTTAGAGAAAGTATAACTCTCTTTGCTGAATGTTTTTGTAACAACCAGTTGTGCTTTTCACCCATGAATTTATGATGTTCATATAGGAATGATTGTTACTCAGAGTCTGAATTTATACGTTAAAATACATTTATTCTCACATAGAAGTTAGTGGGAAAATGTAATATTTGGTAGAAATCTCACAGACACTCACTAGATCAGTTCTGATGTTTCATTGTCAATATCATACACCATTCCTATTAGAATATGGCATAGAAGAAAAAATATTACAAGATCATTTTTTAAAAAATTTATTTATGTATTTATTTTAGGAACCAGGGATTGAACTCAGGCCCTTATGCTTGCCAGGCAAGCGCTTATTCTACTGAGTCATTTCGCCGGCCCTTACTGAGCTATCTCCCCAGCCCGACAAGATCTTGTTAGAAACCAGCATTTTCAAAATTAAGTTGAATTATTTTAAAACAAATTTAGGTCAAACAGGCCTATAGTTTGACCCCTTAACATTACTTACATAACACAGAAGAAGAAAAATATTAGATTATTATATGTTCTCAGCACTTTTGAGACTAGAAAACTACTTAGATTGTAGAAATTTCTAAAAATATTTGTTCTGAAGAAGTGTGTTTATGGATGATTACAAAGACTCTTGTGGACAGCTGGAGGCTTAGGGTTCAGTCGGTAGAAACTGAGATTCAGGTCTTATTGGTTGTCCAACCCTGGAGGAAAGAGCTGGAGGACGGGCCCAGGGCTCTTCCCGGCGGGGTCAGTGCCTGGCGTGGGCCTGGGGCTGCAGTGGACCTTGGAGAAGAGCGGGGTTTTCTGATACTCAGGCCTCCCCTAGACCGAGTGAATCAGAGTCTCTGCAGCTGGTGGCCTGAGCATCTTCCCTGTGATTCCAGGGCACAATCGGGAGAGGCCCAGGTCCCCTCCCACATCTGCGCAGCTCTCTGTTGTGTCCGGATTCTGGCTGCGCTGCGTTTGCTCTCTCTGAGTCTGCCCTCTGTCCCTTTCCCTGCAAATCTGCATTGTTCTGCTTAAACACACATAGATTCTCCTCTGACCTACTTTTTTCATTTGAAAGTACTTTTTATTAATTTCCAGTAAGTTGAGATCTACATGAGTTTATTTGGTTTTTCCATAGTGAAACCCACTGCTCATGGTTTGAAACTGCCTCTTTTAATCTCACCTCTTCCCTAAAAGGATAACAAATTAATGTATTTTCTCATTTAATTATTCACAGTGCTCAGTGTCTGATTTAGTGTAAGAGCTTAAAGAACTCAGTAAATATTTTCTGAGTGTGTGACTTCTCCCTCTCACCTTAGGTACTTTGTTTCTGAGTCTATTGACACAAGCTCCACACATACCTGAAATGTGCTCCTCGGTTGTACCAGCAATCACCATTACTGTGGTCTGGACCTTTGTTATGTTCTGGCTTCCAATTTCCTAATCCCCACCCTCTCCCAAAATTCACACGTATTCCATGATGGACAGGTGTGGGTAGCACCCACTCATCCCAGCCCCCTCTGGGCACCGGATGTGATATTTTAAAATTACTTTCCTCAATTTATTATTCTTGCATTATTAATAGCTACACAGTATAGAGCTTTTTAAAATATAAGAAGTCTACTGTCTTGGTCAGGGACTATTTCTCCATTTACATGGGTACAGTTTACAGTTTATGATTTGCTTCCTGAAAGTTCTGTGTTATTGAAGTTCATTTCCTATTTTCTAGACTGGTTGCCGTTGTGTATTCTCTGTGTGGTTATGCTGGAATTTGGGCAAACTTTTTATGGCTGACTTTATTCCTTGAAATTTCTCAGTCACAGACATATAATTGGCAAGCGAGTAAAATTATGCTCTTTGCTTTCTAAAATCCATGCTATTATTTATTTTCTTGGATAATTTTAGAAGATATGACTTGGTCAGCACTGATGATACTGAAGGGTGGTGAGGAAAGGCATCTTTGTTCCTGAAGTCACCACCATGCCTCTTCTGGCTCATCCTTGAGAATAACTGTGGCTGTGTACATGGAGACAGGCTTTCTAGTGTTGAAGAAGACTTTTTGGTTTCTGTTCCATTATGCTTAGGAAACTGACATCAAGATTAATATTGAATTTGTAATGTAAAGTACTGCACCCGTCAACATGAATACAGTAGTTCTTTCATCTGTTAATGTGAAAACATAGACCATGTAAGTATTTTGATGTCAGTCAAACCCTGTATCCCTAAAACAAACACTATCTGGTCATGCTGTATGATTCTTGCGACACACTGTTTGATTCTGTTTGATTCCACTTTCTATAGTATTTTTGCCTTTCTATTTTTAAATAGTGCATAGATCTTCTGTCATCTTCTGTAGTTACGTTTCTCTGAGGCCACAGTCCCTCCTCACATCTCTGTAACCTCTCCCACTAAATAAATTATTCATGTATAATCCCCTACATGGAACATCCCTTCAGCGTTCATGGACTTTCTGGATGCTGTCTCCCTAAGAGCCTTCTTTCCTTGTGAGCATTTTGAAAGCATATTGGAATGATCACGGGTGACCACTGGTCTCTCCTTCAATGGACATGCCTCCACCCACGTGTTCTGTCCACATTCCCACTTCGGTTGATCATTCCCCACTCTGCCACCTCTCAGGGTCGATTCTCTATGTCTATTATAACACTGACCATATAGCAACGGCATTATTTCTATGTTGTTTTCTCTATGTTAAGTCTTTGAAAGTGGAGACTTTGAGTTCTCATTTCTGTATCATCAGCTCTCAGCGCAAGGCCTGTGTGTCCCGAGTGCTCCACCAGTGTGAGCTACAGGAAGGAGTGTGACGGGAACGCATGCCTAGGTCTTCCGCCCTGCGGCAGGATTCCTGGGGACTGCAGCATGCTCCCTGGACAGCGGGGAGATGTCTGCGCATTCTCTCTTACTTGTGTGTCTTTAGAGGTCCTGCCTGCCTCTGCCACTGTACAGGACCCAGATGGCATATTTAAATGATTGTGTCTGTTGTGCCATTTATTATGATATCACAATAGCAGAACATTTTATTCAGATATAATGAAGGACTGGGTAATGCAAATGGGGCTCATTGTTTCATAAGGACTTTCTGCACACAACTCCGTCCACTTAGAGGGGTGGGAGGATTTCCACCAACATGTGTAAGGGTGCCTTCTTCTGCTGGGGGTTGTGCTGGTGCTGGAGAACTGGCATCTCTAGTGCAGCAGAGGATTGGCATCTTTAGTGATGCTTCCACCCTAGTTGGGAAGTGGGACCAAAAGTGAACCAGCAGTGAGCCACATAGATGAATTCTGACTTCTTGGAAGAGGGTGATGGAGTCGAGGCAGGGGGTGCTGTGGCCGGAAGGGCCATCCGAGGGGGAGATAGCGACTCGAAAGCAGAGACGCACTGAGCCTGGGAAGCTGTTCCAGCAGAGGTCACAATGAACTTGGCGTATTTCAGGGAAGCAGGAAGGCCAGTGGAGCTGGAAAATAGCGAGGTTAGAGTGCCAAATGGAGATGAAGTTATACAACAGGAACAGCTTGGATCGTCTGGGGGCTGGGGGCCATGATCAGAGTTTAGATTGTGTTTCAGATGTGATGAGATGTGTTTGGAAACCTTTGATAAGAGGAATGCTATCTTCTGTTCAAAAATGTAAAAGAAAGTATGCTGCTATGTGGGGAATGAAGAAAGATTTCTTTTTGTTCCCTTAGGTATTGTAAGAAGTGGTTGAGGGCCAGTGAGTTAGCTCAGCAGATTAAGCACCTGTTTAGGCAAGCACAGGGACCAGGGTTTGATCGCTGGCACCACATGCTGTGCTGGTCCTGTTCAGGGTATGCCAAGCTAGCCAGCAGGAGCGGGCACAGTGGCACACACCTATAATCCCAGCACTAGGGAGGCTGAAAACAGGAGGATCACTACGAGTCCAAGCTGTGCAGTGAGACCCTGTACCAAATAGATTTTTTAAAAAGTGGTTTAGTAAAAATGTTTAACTGGCTTCTATGTCCCAAGAAAGGCACATGGTGATATCTGTGTACTGGACACACAGGTGAATAATTACAATGTAATAAAACTCCATTCTGCACTCCTTTTCCTGCTTCTGCTCTGTTCCCCAGTGTGTGACCAGCACCAGCTTTACACCGGCTGCTCACTTTTCCACTTCCTGAATCTCTTGTTCCACACCATGCCTCTTCCCAGCCTCCCAGCACCATTAACCACCCATTATTATTTGGTTATGATGCTAGGTTTTTATATGTACCTGGAAGGCAATTTTTAAAAATTAGCTTCTAGTTTCTTTAAAAAAAAAAAAAAGTCCAAAATGCTTGCTGTGATGGACTGAGCAGCCTGTCTTGATGAAGCAGTGGACAGCACAGGGTAGCTGCAGAGTTAGCACTGGAACAGGACAACCCCAAATGGATTTAGCCAAACAGTTACCATTGCACAGCAAGCAAACAATAATAAATCTTAAGGGAAAAATCTCCCTAAGACATTATGAAAAATAAAACTTGCATAAACTCTTTGGTTCCTGTGAGCTCTTTCTAATGGCTTTATATGAATGTTTGTAGGAGGGAGTGAGAGACCCCATATGTGGCTCTGGACTGAGATTGGGAGACCCTCAGCGGAGATGCTCAGACCCATGGTGTTACCTTTGCCTTGCAAAGAGTTGCATCCTGCTCACTGGGCTGTAGGGAGAGGCACTTCAGCTGAACCCACATCCCCTTCCAGTGGCCCTCATACATTTTCTTCTGGGTACAGAGGGTGCTGACCTGGCTTGTCTAGGCTCTCAGCAGCTCAAAGGCAGCCATGCTGAGCATCTGCACCACACAAACAGGCATGTGATGCAAGTCAGGGATTTCTGCCCCTCGTCTGAACCCCAAGAGCCAGCAGCTACCCATTTGCCCGCACATCCATGCCTGTGTGTCCCCAGAAGCTGTCTGTTTCACTGAGATGCATCCTCTCTGCTCCTGCCCCTTTCCACTCTGCTCCTCCTCTGGAATTTCTCACATTGATGAGCAGACTTTAAACTCAGCTCACATCTCCAGGGGCATCTCCGATCCTTCTTTTTCTCTTTGGGCTCAGTATGAGCCCCTTTTCCAAACTCTACAGAGTGTGCTTTCTCCAGCTTGTGTGCATCATGTCTCCTTTTAGTGTCTACTGGTCCCAAAGATGAGTCCCTCTGTGTCTTCTCCTCCTTACCCTCCATCTGGGTCTTCAGCTGCTGTTTCTCCATCTAAGCCCCCATTTCCCCTTTTATCCCTACTCCTTTGCTAGGTGCACTCCACACTCTGCTCAGTGGCTCCAACTTGTCTCTAATGATATGCCCGTGCTTCCTAGCTTGGCCAGCACGGGGAGCCAACCTGGGAGGGCAACAGTTGACCTCCATGGCTTCTCCTTTCCTTCCTGATCCACACAGATCCCCATCTCCAAATAATGTGTGTTATGGATGAGTGTTTGGAAAAGCCTTTTTTTCCTCTTTGCTTAGGGAAAACTTATGTCTTTTAAGATATAACTCCAAAATCACTGACATAGCCTTGAAGTCTTTGCTAACTTTTCATATTCCCTAGGCACTCCCACCTCATTCATGAATGATTCCTGGACTCCTTAAACTCCTTTGGTAATGCTGGGATAATCTTATAACCCTCATCATTCTTCTCCTTCTGTTATAATTTATCTTACCACATTGTGTAGTTTGCAATTGGAACTCTTATCTGTTTCATCTTTGTTCCTTCCTTGTAGGCAAGTACAATACTGTGGTCAGGGGGGTTTTGTTGGAAGTGTAAATAAAAGAGAAGGAGGCTTATATTTTGGTGGAGCATTCTGTAGTTGTTATATACAAAGAAAGTTAAAGCACTTCCATATAAAATGATGAAATAATTGAGTGTTTCTGGAGACTCCAGAAGTGTCATTTTTAAGCAGAATATTTTTACTTTTATTTTATTTTAGTACATGTTTTCCAT
>NW_004524906.1:914216-929882 GCF_000260255.1 Octodon degus
GCTCAGCCCACCCTTGGGGTGGGGCTGGGGCAGCATGTAGTTCCAGGGATCCAACTAGGGTCACTGCTTTCTTGCCTAAGCTTGCTTAAGCAGGTACTTTAGACCACTGAGCTATCTCCCTGGGAACATTTTTATTTTATAGAATATGTTTGAAGAAGATGTCCAATGCAAGCTAAAGTAGAATGGGACAATTCTACGATATAGCAGAAGGTAAACACTGGGAACATGGGTTGAAGTTGCTGACCACATTTTCATTTGTTATATGATAACATTTCCCGAGAGATAGGCATGGTGATTGTTCGCTACAGGAATAAAATTCCTAAAAAGTCACCCCGCCTCTGTCATGGATGCCATGCAGACATATGGCCACCTGTTGGGAGTATGTAAAAGAAATCCTTCAGGGCATGGCTGGCCCTAGGCCTTCTGAGATGCTGTGGGTCTGTATTTCTGTGGCTGTTTATGGAGTCTTGCTTTCCATGATGTTTTGAGCACTCACCATCCTAAGCTAAGGTTTGCCATGCTCTTTGCTCTTAAGAGTCTAAATTGCAACACTAAAAGATTTTGGAAGAAAACATCTATAAAAGCCAGCAGAGCCTAGTTCAACACCTCCTTCCCCCCAAAAAACCAAAACATGGTTTCTAAATTTTAGGCTTACTGAATTGAGGAAAAATGTACCATCAGTAATTTTATATCATAAAATTAAGATCTAGAAAATTGCTGTCGATCATTCTCTCCATCAGTGCTAGGGCCACATTTCTCTCGCACTGAATTTCCTTAGTCTTCTGTTCATTTGCACTGGGTCCCCAGTGGGCTGGGGCCTCACCCCTCCCCTTTAGGTGTTTGCGCTGGACCACTGGTTTTCCTTCCAACTGCTGATCTTGAAGTCAGCCTCCACTTATGATCCTCCTTCTGACATCTGTCTTGTGTAAGCACAGGAAGTTTTATGTCTTTCTTTCTTCAGGAATTTGAAACAGGCCACAGAGGTCAGTGATGGTGACCCTATGGCACATGTGTTTTGTTTTTTCTCTTTTAACATCTCAAAAGATGTTAATGTATAAGTTGTTTCTTCTACACTAAAACCTCAATATTCAGGTTTTAATGCAGCGTTGGCACTTTGTAATAAATAAGTGGGTTTTGGTCTGAAGTTTGGGCACACATCTCCAAAAGATTTTGCATCACTGACAGGTGAACAGTGCCAGCCTTCCCCTGTATTCCATCTTCTTTTCTTTACCCATCAGCTACCCAACCCCTCCACTCTTTAATTTCAGCTTCATTTAACTTGAGGGTGTTTTTTGCTGCTGCTGGTGCAAAACATGTTCAAGTTTTCTTGATGTTAACACACACACACACACACACACACACACACACACACACGGTTTCCTTGCTTATCATCTCCCTCATTGTCTGCCAGCCTACCAAAGGAAGGGTCTTTTCTCCATGTCCCTGGTGTTTGCCATCTTCAGTACACATCCCCGTGCTTCTTGCCCCGCCCCTTGATGGTCCAGCCCCTTGTCTGTGGGGAGTGGCTGAATCCATGGAATAGTCCCTTTTCTGTGATATGTCTCCAGCCCTCTGATCCCCAGATCAGATGATCCCTGATCATCTGAGCTGTTGCTTTTCCTGGTGTTGAACACACAAACATTCATCATTTGTACATTAAGGAAGCAGATTTTTCCATATCTACTCAAGACCGCCTATTGCACCAGAGCTGGAAAATCAAGGAGTAAAATCTTTCTTCCCCAGAATAGAAGAGGGAGTTTTCAGGGCCACCTCCATTATTATGGGGGTGTCTCAACAACATTCCTGAGAAAGATGTTGAGCTGCATACTGAAGAAGCAGCGAGTGCCTCCTGGGAGAAGGGTATTGCAGGCAGAAGGAACAGCCTTGCTGGAGAAGGCAGCGCTGTGTAGGGGAGAGAGCCTGGGTCTAGCTTTTCTCCCCCTACCAATAATGGAGATTGAGATGAGGGTCTTTGTACCAAGCTATAGCCCAACACCATTTTCTTTTTGTAATTTAGAGACAGAGTCACATTAAAAATTGGCCATACAAGGTCCTTAACTTGTGATCATCCTGCATCAGCCTCCCTGATGTTGGAATGACAGGAATGCCACCACGTGGGACTTGGTCAAAGTCTGAGTGATGATTTTGCTCCTTGTTCCCAGTGTAATGTAAAGAGAGCAGGGACACTTGCTAATGTATTTGACTGAGTCCTCTGGGGCCCCCAGGCCCTTTTCCTTGGTTGGCTGTGGAAAACAGGGTGCTCTGTAGGCAGAGGCAGGCTGCTGGTAGGAGGCAGTGTGGCAGTGTGGTTTACACTTTGGCTTTGGAACTGTCTAGTGGCTGGGATGAGTTGAGAAGGGAGGCCCACTGCTCCCTGCATGGGTGGGTGGCTCTCTTGTCATATCCAGCAGACCAAGTTCTGGGACAGGCCCTTCCTCAGGCAACAATGGAATGTGAAAGCTGATGTATTTTGGAGTCAAAGACATGGCAGATGCCAGATGAAGGGTCCAGCATCTGAGAAAGCCCCTGCCACACCACATCCTCCTGCAGCCACCCTCTAATTACTGCACACTGGGGAGGATTTTTGTCTTTGCCCTTTGTGGGACCTGGCAGCCATTCTCTGCCTAATGGGAAAAAGGCCCAGGAAGGAGTGGCCCTTTGAAGCCCAGGCTGCTGTGGCCACTGTGTGTAGCTGGGTGTGGCCTCTCTGCTGGATCCTGGGTCTCCAGATTCCCAGGCACTTGGCGCCCTGGCCTCCAGGCAACTGCTCCACCCTGGCCTTTTGTGGGCCACTGCTGGACATAGTGGTAGATGCCACCCAGAGCTGGGGTCTGGGGATGATGGACAATTGAGTACCATGGCAGCCTGGAAGGAAGGAAGGAGGGGACAGTCTCACCGCCATTTGCCTGCCCTCTCCTTGGGGCTTAGCTGGCGTAAAGGGGACCTTCTGTCTGCCTTGCTCAGACTCTGACCTTCCCCTCTGTTCCTGGCTATGGATTCATTTCTCTCTTGTCTTAGGGCTCAGTAGAGGATAGTATTATTTCTCCTGTATCGCCACCTCAAAGCCCAAGAGTTCAGCAGGTTGCCCTTTAAACCAAATTTAAGGAGGCTCTTGATCTCCCAGCTAGCCTGCTCCTATAGAAGCCAGGAACAGCGCCCCCTTAAACACTGCGCTCAGAGCTCAGCTTGCCAAGATGCCTGCCCAGTCTAAGCCTCCCCACTATACACGAGAATCAGAAAATCTTGTGTGTGTGTGTGTACATAAATATCTATTATAGTAAAAGATTTGTCATTATGAATCCCCTTAAAATCCTTCCCTTTTCTTTGAACATACATATCCCATTGTTTTTGCTTTTTTTGGTGGTACTCAGGACCTTGTGCTTGCCAGGCAAGCACTTATTCCAAGGACCTATCTCCCTGGACCTGTTTTTTTCTGAAGCAGTTCTGGAAGTCCTTTTTCCGAGTGTCTTTACAAGGTGGGATCAAAACTTTGGTGCATGCTGCTACCCACTGTTATCCAAATGAAAGGCAGGCTTGGGAAAACCTGACACTGTCCTCCTTCACCTCATTCACTGGTCCCAGCCCAGGCAGTTTTTGACTCTTCCCCACAGTCAAAATAAGCAGGAAAGGTCAAGGTTTTGACGTGATGGAGAACACTGCGGCAGCCACAGCAGCACAACCTTCTGGAAAGATTTCCAGACCTGCTTTAGAAGGTGGCCAGAATGATGGGATGAGTGTGTTTCAAAAGAAGAAAAAGATTCTGAGAGGGATTCAAAACCCTTACCTTTCGTTATAATTAAAAACAATATTCAAAACTACATTCGCCATATTTTTTATCATTCCTCACACCAGGGGCTGAGCTGCCCCCATGGCCGGTGGTGTGATCCGCAGGGCCTGCAGGGAGCACGGTGCCCAGAGCTGCCGGGAAGCTGGCCCTGCAGGGCAGGGCTCTGCATCTCTTCCCCGCACCTCTACCTCCTGGCTCTGCGTCAGCAGCCTTGTAATAATAGAGCACACAGAGGAGCGTGTTTCTCCGAGTTCTCCAGCCGCCCTTGCAAATTAATGGAACCTGAGGACCGGTCGTGGGAACCCGGACTCGCACCAGCAGCAGAAGATCCCGGCCTGTGGTGGCCTCAGCGGTGGGGGCAGCCCTGGACCCTGACCTTGGGTCAGACCCTTGCTGCAGGTGGGCGGTGGCCGCTCTGCACTGGACCTAGCTCACCCGGGTGCCGCTGCCGACTGGGGTGCCCGGGACAGCCCGCAGCACGTGGGGCGCCGGCAGCGTCCTGGGCCGAGTGGGCGATGGAGCAGGGCCAGTGTGGTTCCCTCCCCTGCCACAGTAGGGGTTTCTCTCCTCCTAGGTGAGGGGCCCAGACACCCTATAGTAGGGCTCTGGTGTACAGACAAGAATGCTTGGAGATTAGCGCAGTGCGGAGGTGAAGTGGGATCTTACAGGAAGGTGGAGAGGCGGGCTTTCCCTGGCCCTGGCCTGGCAGCAGGGCCTGCAGAGACCCCAGCGCTTCCTGGCAGCAGCAGCAGGCTGGGCTGGGGAGCAGAGGGCGAGCCCGCGGCCTTGCGATTGTCTGACAGCGAGCGTGGCCGTGAAGACTGGAACACGAGTGTAAGGGGAAAGGGCTGATCCGCTGCCAAGCAGCCCTCTTACGTTCTCGCTCCAATCGAAGCCTCCAGAAGAGTGCTGGGTTCGCTCTCTGAGAAGCAAAGGCTGGGCTGAGATCCGGTTGCGCGGCGGGCGCTGCCGCTGTCAGCCACTAGAGGGCGGCGGTGACCAGGCTTCCCGCGGTGAGGCCCGCTCTGCCTGACCCTGCCTACCCAGCCCTTAACTGATAGGGCAGACCTGTCAGGGAGAGGGACAGCAGGGCTAACGCCCTGTCACTTCGCTTGTGGAGACAGCGTGTCCGAGGCCAGCAAAGACCGTGCATCTTCCCAGGAGGGTGATTTTTTAACAGGTTGAGCGTCCCCATTTAATTCTGAATGTTGTAAAGTCCAAAATTTAGGAAGCACTAACAAGAGCCACATGGGGCACAGTCCACATTTGACCTCATGTAAAGCTGCACAGTTAAAATCCAAGTGCATTAAAAGTACACCAAAACCACACTTAGGCCGTGTGTGTTAGGTGTATGGAAATGGACTGACCCATGCCCCACTCTTAGGACATCTCCTTGTGTGTATATAAATATTTCAAAACTCAAACAAGCCCTGAAATCTAGAACAGTCCTGGTCCTAAGCATTCTGATGAGGGCTACTCAGTGATGCGGCTTTGGCTTTGGCCTCTTTAAAGCTGTAGTCTTGGGCATGGAGGACACGGAAGGGCTCAGGCTGTAAGATAGGTAAGCATTTACCATGGGTGTGGGCATCACACCGTCCACCCGGGTCTGAGACACAGGCAGAGGAAAGGAGGAAATATTTGAGATTCTGGCACATGCTCGAGGGTAACTGGTTACTGCTGAAAATATAATGTTACCAAATCTGATAGATTTTGAAACTGTCACCATTAAAATCCATCAGCATGGTTCCTTTATCAAAAGGAGGTCTCTATGGCCACAGAGCTCCCTGTCCTTCATTCTGTGAATTTAATCTATGGCTGTGGAAGTGGGGCAGAGGCTGATGGTCATTTTGGAATTCCTGTGACCTTCAAAGTTCATCATCTGGGCAATGCCATCCTCTCCTGGAAATGTTTCCAGGGTCTGGAGAGTCTAAATTACATGCAGTGTTGGAACTATGCATAGACAAGCAAGTGTGTAGGGTTCACATCCATGAGACACAAGTAACTGAAGGCCCCACTGCGAATGCTTTCTACACAGGCTGGAAGGGCTTATCTTTTTGATTGTTGGAATATCAAAGAGGCTGTCACCAGGAGGAAAGACAGAAAGCAGAGGTGACAGTGGGAGATAGAGGTGAGAGCCCAAGGCTGAGCAGGGCTCTCAGGAAAAGAAGCAAGTGTCATCAAGGGCAGGAGGACATAGAGAGGTCTGTAGGCTCCAGGTGGCTGGCCTGACATTAAGGTTGAGATGTGGAGGATTAGCATTACTAGAAGAAATGTCACCACCAGCTCACCTGCCCAACAGCATGCCTGTTCCCTAGGCCACCGGGGCTCTTAGGAGACAACTTTGCTTGGTGGGTTGATAATGGGAGTCTGACTGCCTAACTATCAAGCCTAAGATTTGGGATTTGGAAACCCTCAGCTCTTCTCTTTGCCACCGAGATTCTTCTTTCCTTATTTTCTAACCAGGCGAAATTCCACAGACCCTGAAATCCCTGCTCCTCTGGCTCCCACTGGATGCCTCTGGCTACTCCTCCCACCTGCTGTGCCCCAGGAATTGGTGCTCAGGATCCATTGTGCTGGCTTCTGGCCCATAATGCACTTATGCCATGGGGTCTGGTTTGTACTCTGGGCATTATCTCTCTTCTTAGTTTCTTGCTTGCCGCCTGGAACAACCCCCCACCCCCAGTCCTTATTTTCACCTAGGAGTGGGCAGAAGGTCTGACTTTGGAGTTGTAGGGTGGGGGATCCCATGAGGTGGGCCTTTGTTGATCTGGCAACCCCAGGCAGCCAGGGAACCAGGACACTCACCAATGCCAGTGCACAGGGATGATGCCACAGTGGTGCCAAGCTGTGCTGGCCCAGGCAGGGTCTAGAGGGCAAGGGGGAGTCTTGCCCTGTGGCTTGCCTGGCCCTCTCCTTCACAGCTCCATGAAACTGACCCTGCCTACCCAGCCCTTTCCCATGCGCAGTGTTGGAGCTATTGTTTGTGTGCTAGAGTGAGTTTCCTACCTGTTGAGAGGCAGAGAAGAGTGAAGGGGGTGGGCCTGCAGAGACTTCAGAGGAGCAGGAGTAGCTGCCTCCTGGATGCAAGATTTTTCCAGGTAATATGGTGGGGATTGACCTTCTTATCTTGGCTGCTACCTCTAGCTACTTCTCTGCAACTCAACCTAGGGAGGTCAGGACAGAATATGAGGGGTTCAAGTGTACATGAATTGTTAGTAGTTCCATGGCAGGTGACCTGCTGGTCCAGGGCTGTCTGCATTCCTTTCTGTCTCTTCCTCTGATATCCAACCAACCAAAGAGACTATTATTTATACCCTGATGTCCCCAAAGAGACATACAACCAGCATGGTTTCCTAGTCTCTTTCCCTTTCTGACCTCCAGACTGGCAAACAGTCCAGCCAAAGCCCTTAGCTGTGGCAGGAGGATGGGTGCCAGGGCTACAGCTGTCTGGCTCCCAGACGGGCTGGCTGCTGTGCTCCTGCACTGCCTCTGGGCTGTCCTGGAAACAGCGTGCAATGCCCCTGATAGCTAAGGCATCTGCTTTCAAGGCTGTGCCCAAGAGGTAGGGGCACCGTGTCTGCGTGACAGAAGCAGCCCCTGTGCCTGAGGAGGCAGAGCTAAAGTCACTCAGATTGGCTGTTGCTAGAAAGCACAAGCATGCCTGATGTTTTGATTTCAGTGGTGTTGGAGGCTTGCCTGTTCAATAACATGAGGAGACATAGGGTTGTCTTATAACATTTAATGTGTACTTTGCTGGAAATGTGTCACTAAAGCAGAATTCACTCATCAAACACCTTTCTCCAACAGTCATTAAATTAGCAAAAGAAATTCCCTGGGCAATAGGAAAGGAGGGCTGACACAGGAGTAAAAATGTGTGCAGAAAGGGTTCTTGTAGAGGCAGCTGAGCTCAGGGGTTTCTGTGGCCAGTGGTCCCAGGGCATGACCATGGTGGGCAATGGCCAGGAGCAGGCACAAAGGAGAAATCCATGCTGTGCCGCTGCCCAGCCCTGGTCACTGGGCAGAAAGGGTCTGACCATACTTGCCCATTCTTTGCCATTCTTTGGGTCCTTCCTGAGCTCTGTAGTTGAGGCTCTGTCTGGGGCTGAATGAGGCAGACAGTCCTCACCCTAACAGGGAAAGAGCTGACTGTGGTTCAGAGTGCAGTCCCACAAGGGTGGTGGGCAAACATCCCCCAGGGAGCAACCACTCATTCCAGGGCTGAATGCTGAACCCTGGTGAGCAGTCTGTACTGAGTCTGAAAGGTTGACCTCAGATTTTCCCCTGGAAAAGACAAGGGAGCACATTCCAGACAGGACAGTGCAGGTGGGAGGAAGCCCAGGCTTGGCGAGATGGTCCATGGATTTATTGAAAGGATGAGCAGAGGAAAAAAAGTGGAATTAGGAAAGATGGATTCAATGAGATTGAATTTGATAACAAGAAATTTGCTCTTTCTCTCTAAGTGCCCAGTCAGAAGGAAGGAGGAAGCATGGCCCTAGTTTTAATCCATTTGCAATCTTATAGGCGGAACCATCCAGTGAACTTTCTTTAGGGGTAGAAAAGTTCCTAATAGCACTGTCCAATACAGTGGTTATGAGCCATGTGGTCATGGTACCCTGAAGTGTGGGCAGTGTGATTGAGGAATGAACATTTAATTCAGTCAATGTATTTAGCTGAAATTGTGATCTAAATAAGCATATAAGGGATGGCAAGATAGCTTAGTGGGCTAAGCACCTGCTTAGGCAAGTGCAGGGATCTGGGTTCAATCCCCAGCACCACATGCTGCCCTGGCCCCACACCCAGGGCACACTGAGTCCAGGCATGATGGAGCACACCTGTAATCCCAGTGTGGGGGAGGCTGGAACAGGAGGATCACTATGACTCTGAGCTGTGTAGAGAAACCCCGTACCAACCAAATACATAAAAGGCCATGTATACCAGTGCTGTCTTGGGCCATACAGGGGACAACTATGGCAGCTTGATGGGTGAGAAGGAGGATATAGGCCCCCTCATCAGTGCTGGAGTCCGTCAGGTTCCAGGCAGGGACCGAGCCACAGTTTGCTCTGATATTGCAGCTAGGTGCTCAGAGGGTGAAATGTGCTTCAAAGGGGTCTCCGAAGCCTGCTCCCTCTTCTAGTCTCTGAACTTCTATAGAATGGAAACCCACTGTGTAGGCAGGAGCTTTCTGTCTGCAGAGATTTCCTGGAAAAGCTTTTGTGCTTTCCTGTGGGAGTTATGGATTGCCGAGCTTCCTGACCAATGCTACATCCAATGGGATGGAATGGTGACACCCAGTGCCACCAAAACAGCGATATCAAAGCTATGAATCTCAGCTATGAGTTAAAGTCACTACAGTCTTGCTCCTTATTCTATAAAATGAGTATATAAGTGCGATGTTCACTTACATAGGTTAAAGGAGAGACAATAATTTCCCATACATACATAAAAATTCACCTCTAATATGTCCTAAATTAGATATTCCTCCTTGAGAATTATGAAGAAATTGAAGAGTTGAATCACAATAGTTTTGCACCTTCCTACAATCTGAAGAACATCTTAAATACTTTCATTTTTCTCTTAATAAATTCCTTTGCATCTAGCAAAAGTGTGCATAATTCTCCCAGTATCTGTTCTGTTTACCTGATGTCAAGTTCCCAGCAGCAGAAATCACTGAGGTAGAAGTGTGACGGCAACATGGGTACCTGGATCAGTGTGCACCGGGAGCCCCCAACAACGGTGGAAGCGATTTGGGATGAATTACCTCCTAGTGGGGATCTGCACAGGGTGGTGTGATTTCCATCACTCCTGGCTGTTATTTTCCTGCTCTAATTCCCAAATTCTGATTTAAATATTAAGGAGTTCCATCTTATTCTGTTTTGTTGTTTTGAAAACAAACTGCGATATTTATCTTTTTAGAAAAGGGAGGTGTTCATTGTAGAAAATAGGAAGTAAAAAGAGCCCCAATCCTACTACCAAGAGTTGGCAGCCATGAATATGGAGCATATCTGTTTTCAGTTAGTTTTGATTTCTGTGATTACACAGCACTGAATTTTTATCCTTTTTTCCATTCCATCTCCCAGCACATTTTTCCATATTTTAAGAAAATATTTCACAAACATCCTTGTAATGGCTGTGGCATATTTCACTGTACAAGACACTGAAGTTTATTAAACAGAGCCCCTATTGTGGGCAATTTTGCTTATGTTCTTTTTTTATTTTTTTTTAAATTTTTTGTAATGTATTTGATACAGGGTCTCACTACACAGCTCAGACTCCCTGGCGCTGGGATTATAGGCATGTGCCACCACGCCTGATCTCAGTGGCCTGCTCAGCACACCTGTGGGTGGGGCTGGCATGGCATGTGGTGCTGAGAATCGAACTCTGGTCCCTGCACTTGCCTAAGTAGACATTTAGTCCACTGAGCTATCTCACTGGCCCTTTCTTTTTTAATTTAAACAGCATTGTGGTGAAACTCTATAAAATGTCCAGATTCCTTCTTACTTTCTTAGATATAAAATTTCACTGTCAAAGAACAAGAGCCTTCTTTGGACTACTCATCGATGCAGCCACAGTATTCTCTAGAAAGATCTTTGAGTGTGGTTGTACTGAGTGTGGGGTTTTGACCCCACAGAGCTTAAGTTGTATTCCTAGTCTGCAGCATGGGTGCTCTTCCCAGCCATGTGACTTCAGGCAGATCGTTGGCATCTCCAGGCTTCAGCTCCCTGCCTGCTAAGACAGCATTGGCAACATCAGCCTCCATGCCCTGCACAGCCACAGGGCCAGTGGGTGGGAGAGGCTGAGCCTATGAAGGCGCTCAGCTTGGGAGCCGCAATCTCGTCCTCCTGCCAGTGGACTGTGGTGGATCTGTGTCCTCATGTTCTCACACATCCTGGCATGGTTTGGTGTAAAGATTATTAACTTGCTCAGAGAAAAACAATGTCTTAAAATGTTAACATCTTTGATGAAAATACATTTTTCCAGATTACAGAATGTTTCCAGTAAACAGATGACTTTGACAAATGTCATTCCTTCAAATGTTTTTTATGGGCTCCAAGCCCTATAGAAGCTCCAGTCTTCCTTAGTTGTAAAGGGCAAGCATATAATTACCTGACTCTGCAGGTGAGGTGTGGTGGACATAGAAATTAATAAATGTGTAGTTACAGGGTTTTTTCTGAGTCTCAATGATTGGATTTAGTGGTCCATAATTTGTTTTAAATTAAAGAAACAGCTTCCCAAGACAGCTAGTACAAACCAAGAAAAATTAAGAGACATGTAAAACAACAAACTTTTCACCAAAGTAAATTAAATTTCATTTGTTTAGTCTTCCTGAAATTTTACATAATCATGGTAGACATTCTTTGAAACTGAGAGATTCATTTCCCCCTAAAAGATGGGTCTTTCCCGGGCAGCTCCCTGGTTTGAGCAGCCCCATTAGATGCCATTTTATTGTGGTCACACCAGGGGGAGCCCCGCACACAGGAAACAGCCCCATACCCCCATGGGCTGGGAAAGAGGACAAGGACCAAAGTCTACCAGGGTAGTGAGTGGAAATGGGTTTAGAGGTCACACTCTGGCAGCCAGACATGCTGTTAGGAATCTGAGCATGGGGCTTATGGGTGTGGATTATTCTGAAATGAAAACTTGAGGCAACACAGGAAATGGTGTTGACACGGGACGTTCATAGGCAGATATTTAGAGGGCATCCCAAGGGCAAGCTTTGCTTGGATTTTCTTTGGAAGAACAGGCGCTCCACTCAACAGGAGGACTTCTTTGAGCATTTTTTAAAGAAAGATTTATTTGGTACAGGCTTTTGCCACACAGCCCGGATTCATAGTGATCCTCCTGCTTTTAGCCTCCCCAGCGCTGAGTTACAGACATGCACTACCATGCCTGGTTTCAGTGGCCAAAACTGTTCAAGGCTGGTGCAACGTGTGGTGCCAGGGATCAAACTTGGGTCTTTGCATTTGCCCGACATGCACTTAGCCTGCTGAGCTATTTTCCCAGCCCCTTCTTTGTTGTTTTGTGCCTCAGTAACTTTGTTAGAACACCATTGCACAGGATTCTTGTAACGAGAGAAAAAAATGTAGCAAGAAATGCAGCTTCAATTATTACAAAGGGGAAGAGATTAATTTTCTGTCTAAATAACACTCATTAGTCAGTGAAATGGACCAGGCTGTCTAATTTTAAGATATTTTCTTCTCTTGTCTCTGTGAGTTTTATTTCCCACGTCTGTACCCTGGACCGTTGGATTGTGGCACCTTTCCTGGTGCACTGTGGGACTGTGGGCTCTGAGTGTGCTTCCACTGTTTCATTTTTACTTGTAGCAGAACTAGGCCTATGCTATGCGGGGTGTGATGGCCATTTCTACAGTCTGGTGAGACACTGTCTCTCACCAAGAGGAAATACTGGCCTGGTGACATTGGAGGGCAGTGTCCCGACCAAGACCAGCAGTGCCACTTGTAACCTTGAGTGCTGCTTTTTGTGTGTTCAGCCTTAAAATTGACTTTGTGAAGATAGGAGCTTGCTGCACAAGGGCATGAAAACAATAAGCACTGTTGTTTTTTTTTTAATTTTGGGAGCTTTTATTTAAATGTCAACTGACAATTGTTAGGCAGTCAGTTATTCAAAGATAAGGGTGATGACTGTAGTGTGGTTTAAGAAAGACAATGCTTCTCTCTAAGGGAGGAAGGGAACTTGATTTGCTCCTTTGCTGTGTGTAAGTGTGAATTTGGAGCCACCTCCTCCTTTGTTTGTAAAACAGAGACCATTCTATGTCTTGTTTACCAGTCAGTGGTGGAGTGGATGAGAAGGCCCTTGTAAACTGTAGTATTATACATCAACGTGAGGGTGTCATTGTTGTCTTGGAGTCCTGGTTGAAAATGTGTCAGTTTGCATTTAAACACATTCAGTTCAACTGGACTATCTTGGATTATTTTGCTGAATTCATGTACCTACAATATTTAAATGGCAACGGAATACCTATCACTGACAAAACTAAACAAAAAAGGGGATATAAATGAAGGATCATTTTGTATCTGTATATACAAAATAGTTAAGATTGATATACAGCTACTTTCTCTTAATTCAATGAGAAAAAAGATTTGTTTTACTAATAGTGTTTGGACAGGATATCTTGTCTGCATCTTGTACTATGAATAACCACTACAAAGACAATAATATGCAATGTATTAATTATTGAAACTGTCCTACTAATTGGTTTTGCAACTGTCTCATTGCTATTGTTTCTCAATAAAAGTAATAACCCCCTCAAAAATAAAAAATAAGCACATTCAATTTAATGACATCTTCTCCAACCTTTCCAGACTTTGGGAATAGGCTAAGTTCCCAAAATGCTAGTTTTGTTTGGAATTTGTTACCCTATGTAGCAGAGAATAAAGACCAGTGTTCCTTAAAGGATTGGGGTTCTAAGATGTATCACTTTGTACCATATTGCAGCCTTCTCTTCAGCATTCCTATACATCCTGGGGCTTCCCGCAACTTACATGTGATGTGATATTTTTAAATGTTCCTTTGTCTCTGTCGGCCCCCCAGGTCCTGTGTGACGGACATGTGTGAGTGTCCAGCCCACAGAAACTGTTACTGTGAGTCCTTTCTGGCCTATGCCCGAGCCTGCCAGAGAGAGGGCATCAAGGTGCCGTGGGAACCCCAGCAGCACTGCGCAGGTAAGAGATGCCCAAGGACCCACCCGACAGGGGTCACTGTGTTGCCCAATGCCACACTGGGGATTGCGGATGCAGATTCTAGGGGCCACGTCCCCTCAGCCAGAACCCCGTGGGCAGCCCAACTGGATTGCAGTTAATAAAACGCAATGGCTTCCCATGGGG
This sequence comes from Octodon degus, assembly GCF_000260255.1. Lineage (NCBI taxonomy): Eukaryota > Metazoa > Chordata > Mammalia > Rodentia > Octodontidae > Octodon > Octodon degus. Next base: position 927,846 of record NW_004524906.1, read on the forward strand.
AAGGGGAGCCGATGCTTAAGAGAAGCCTGTGAGGAGCACATTTTAACAACCAGGGTTTCTGCTGTAGCCACATTCTCTCTACCCCAAGCTACCAGCTGCATGCACTTAGCACATGGGCAATTGTCACTGAGGCCTGGGCTGTGTGTGGAGCAAGCAATATGGGACAAGTACAGACAGTTAAGGCCTTTAGGATAAGCATGATCATTTTACAAAAGAGATTGTGATTCACACTGTGGTGAGATATTCCTCCTCACCCTCCCTCCCTCAGAGACAGATTTCTTAATGGTTGCTCTGAGCCTTTGTTCCCAGGGCAAGCTAATTAGCTTTATTTCCTATCTGTGAAATGGAAGACTTTGCACATCCAAAGCATGTTTCTCACCAATGGCTGAGGATGGGCTGGACACTGGGTACTGTTGTGATGCTGAGTGATAAGGCCTTTGTTACTGGGGCACTGGATGCCTGCAAGAGCACAAGACAAAAGCAATAATTCAGAGATGAGTACTTGCGAACTATGGTAAGAATGAAAACAGAGACACACAGGGAAGGACTTTCCCAAACAAAAGGAGAGGAGCTGGAAAGCCCTAGTGATTGGGTGAAGAGGGCAAGCTGCAGAGGCAGAAAGGTGGCAAGGTAGCACTCCAGTGTAGCCTGGAGGACCACAGGGAGGCAGATGAGCATGCTGTATAGTAAAAGCTCATTGAACAGACACACAGCATTAAAACAACAGCACTTCAAACTGGAAGGAGACCAGGGCAACTTGTCCTGGAGGACAAGGGAGAAAGTGGTCCAGGTGAGGGTGTCCGGCAGTAGCTGGCCACACAGAGCTTCATGAGTTTTAACCAAGAGACTAGCATTCATTCCAAGGGAAGTGGCAGTCCCTGATGGGGTCCAGCAGACCTCTATATTTTCCTGAGATGACCTTAACTATGCTGTAGAGCACTTCCTCTTCCTTTTTTGTACTAGGAACTATTTTCATGAAAGACAGCTCTTCATGGATTGGGGTCACTGGGGGATGATTGGAGGAGCACGAATCCAGATTCCTCGCGTGTGCTGTTCACAGTAGGGTTCCAGCTCCTGTGAGAGCATGGTGCTGCTGATCAGGGCATGATGTGATCATGGGGAATGGCTGTAACACAGCTGAAGCTTCGCCTGCATCTCACCTCCTGCTGTGCAGCCCAATTCCTAATGGACCACTGACCAGCACCAGTCCATTGCCCCATGGTCGTGGACCCCTATTATGGAGAGCAGACTGCAAGAGAAAAGACTGAGAGCAAGTGGCTCAGAAAGATGCCACTTGTCCTGAACCAGCGGGTCAGTCAACGAAGGTCACCTGGGAGAGCAGCAGGGAATTGAGGAGGGGACAAAGGGCAGAAGACTCAAGAAATGGAGACAAGACAGGATTCTGATCAAATCTCGTTTATTCAGGGGAGGTGCTGGGTATATATAGTGGAGGCATAGGGAAATGATGTTGGTGAGTAAAAGGCGCGAGTAACTAGGCAGCCGGGCTATGACAGGAAGTCCCACCTCCGGGGCATAGCAGGAGACTTATGGGAAATAGGCTGGGTAAGAGGAATTAGGAACTTAGCTCAGCAGAGGTAGGGGAGGAGGAAGTCAGTGTCACTAATGACGATGATGCACCAAGAGAATTTTATAGGTCAGAGGCACTCAGGTGACCATTAAGGGATACGTGGCATGGAGTCATGATGTGGCAGATTCACAGGATTTAGAAAGACTCACTTGCAATAGTATTGGAGGCCTGGAGTTATTGTGCCTCCCATAGCCACTACAGGAATTCTGGTAAAAAATGGATGGTGGCCTTTATTAGGCTGGTGGTTTATACCTGAAGAGAAGGGGAGAGGGTCTGGGCAAGTTTGGAATTTCCATGCTGTTTACTATCTCAGGCAGGAGCATTAGTTATGTGTAAGTGGGATATCTCAAGGGCATCCAGCTCACAGAAAACACTTAGTGGCAGCTGCTACTGTCCTGTGGATGTGAAGAGGAGATGACCAAATGTTACCTGATGGAGGGCCCAGCCCC
>NW_004524906.1:931362-932516 GCF_000260255.1 Octodon degus
TTTTAGGGAAGGGTATACAGGGTGTTCAGGGTCTCACTACTAGATTGAACTCTAGTGATCCGCCTGTTTACAGCCTCCCAAGAGCTGGGATTACAGGCTCGCACCACCTCGCCCAGTCTCAATTGCTGTCTCAGCGCGACCCGGGGACAGGGCTGGCACAGCAGGCCCAGGGATCGAACCCCTGGCCCCTGTGCCTGTTTGCAGGCACTTTAATCTGCTGAGCTATTTAGCTGGCCCCAAAATTGCTTTTTCTAATGGAAAAGGAATACGGCCCCTGGCACGTTCCATTTGCCTCTCAGAATTTGTGGAGCGGTCGGGGTGAAGCATCGCTCAGTTATAGTGCAGCTGGAGAGCAGTGTTTTGTACACACTCGGGTGCACAGCATGCGCATCCACAGCCTGACAGCTGGAACATGCGGAGGCGCCTTTGCAGGGTTGTGCAGCACCTCCAGTCAGCTTATTTCAGGCCCACCTGGAAGACTGGAGAGGAGAACAAGATGTTTCCTTGTTTTTAGCTCTCAGGTGCTCTGACTCAGAGTAGCAGAAGGCGTGTAAAGCTAAGAAATGTTCAGAGTGAAAAGCCTGAAGGTAGGATGAATAAGAAAGCACCAGGCAAGACAGCCAGAATGAAGAATGATATTTTAAAAGCTGGCCTGGATTTTAACTTCTTCAGCACTGTGGACATGGTAGTGCCCGCTGGTAGTATCAGGAAAGACTAACGGGACTGTGAGTCAGCCTGGGAATGCGACATGGACAGCAATGCACTGAGGGTGCCAGTGAAGGTGAATAAAAGTTCTAAAGTAACCATATTTATTGGTATTTATCATTGTGTAAGTGCCTCCTCTCCCCAAGGACTACACTAGCATCTTGTATTATGCGTGATTGTACTTTAAGCTCATAACAACATTATATTGGCCACATCTTATCAATAAAGACATCAAAGCTTTAAATACTTCAAGAATTTGCTAAAAAGCCAAAGAGCTAGAAAGCAGGGAATCTGGGAGTCAAACTCAGGTCAGGTTGCACCTAGTTTCTGTCTTTAATCATTCTGTGAGGACTCAGAAGTGCAGGCACATTGTAGAAGAAGCTCAGATACACCAGCCGCTTCATCCCACATTTGACGTCTAGGTCTTTATCAACCTTAGTGACTTGAGC
>NW_004524906.1:933647-935122 GCF_000260255.1 Octodon degus
ACGTTGACAGTTCCCTGCTTTTTTTTCATGAATGAATGAAATGAATTCTTTTCAATGCCATGTATGTAAACCAAAGCACATTTCTGTTTCAAAAAAAAAATATCATTTTCTTTTTTCTAAGTTTGGAAGACAGTTGGACTCACAGAAGATAAAAGGAGGCTCAAGTCACCATTAAGTTTTTAAGGTCATCTAACAGTTGTGTTAAATCAAAGCCAAATGTGATGATGTCATGCTCAGCTCAAAGCCTCCCATGCTGTGGGGTCCCTTGTGGTCTCTGGCTCCTGCCTCTAGCTCTGCCTTTATCTCCCCTCCAATCTCCCTTCTCACAGTCCTTCCACCCACCGAGCCCAAGACCCTGGCTGGATGCCGCTGCCATGCCTGCTGTTGCCCACACTGTCTCCTGTCCTTGCTGCTCCCTGCCTGGAAGCTCTTCCTGTCTGTGGGAGAAGTCTGTGCTCACCACTCCCAATGTCCTGGACCTGCTCTCTCCCCAGCAGTCTCTTTGCTCTTCTACCATGTACTGTCTCTGTTTCCTGTGACCCATCTTTATTTCACTTGGAAACTGCCCACTAGATTTACCTACTAGCTTACAGGCTCAGACTCAGAACTAGAGCTCAAGGTTGGCATCTGACTCTGATTGGATCTGCTGGGTTTATGAGAATGTCCAGCACTCAGCAAGTGCTCAGCTTATGCTTACAGAGATCCTAACACACAGGATGTTTTCATTCCTGGGCCTAAAAGGTGTGTGTGTGTGTGTGTGTGTGTGTGTGCGTGTGTGTGTGTGTGTTGGGGGGAGGAAGCTAGCAATTGGAACCTGGAGACAAGGAGAGTGTGTGTGGAGGGCCAGCCAGTAGGAGCAGTAGCCCACAGTGGCCTCAGCAGCTCAGGCTGAGGACAAAGTACTTGCCTGCTCTCCTATCCCATCCCTTGCTGGTTTTCAGTGTCCACAGGGAGCCCCTGGTGTCACCTGGAGAGGTGAGCATGGACCCAGATCACAGAACAGGGCAGAGGAGGGCAGGGAGTAGGTGGCTGGGACAAATGGCCTTGCCCAGCACCGCTCTGCATGATTTGTCTGTTCATGATTTGCTCACTCGATGAGCTAGAACAGTGGCACCTCAGTTCATGAACTGAATTTGTTCTACAGTTTTGGAAAAGATGGCCACATTTGTGTTTGTCTGGGAAAGATGGATGTGGTCATGTTTGTCACTTGGTGCCAAGCTTTCAAACAAAAATGAAAATTTGCCATACGCTTCTGTTTTTGAAACAAATTGTAAAGAAAAGTGTTGATGCACAGAGGTACCACTGTGTATAACACTATTGGAGCCAGCATCCTCTGGCACCCTCTGGGGGCTAGAGATGGTGTGATGGGCAGCAAAGATTGCCCCCCTGCACGCACTTACACGTTCTGGTGTGAGAAGGCAGAGTAAAGGTAGCTCCATATGGAGTTACAGCTGTGTAAAGGAGAAAAATGCAGA